>NW_023601322.1:83847304-83975812 GCF_014898055.3 Talpa occidentalis | reverse complement strand
TTTGCGTGTGATTTTGTATCCTGCCACTTTACTGAATTGATTGATGAGTTTGAATTAGTTTTCTGTGGAGATTTTGGGGTTCTCTATGTATATTATCATATCATCTGCAAATTAGTGATAGTTTGATTCTTCTTTTCCTATTTGGATTCCTTGGATGTCTTTCTCTTGTCTTATTGCTCTGGCTAGGACTCCAGTATTATATTGAAAAGCAGTGGTGAGAGTGGACATCCTTGTCTTGTTCCAGATCTTAATGGAATTGCTTTCAGCTTTTCACCATTGAGAAGATACTGGCTGTTGGCTTGTCATAGATGGCCTTATGATGTTGAGGTATGTTCCTTGTATCCCAAGAATTTCAAGGGCTTTTATCATGAATGGGTGTTGCACTTTGTCGAAAGCTTTCTCAGCATCTATTGATATTATCATATGGTTTTTATATTTCTTTTTGTTGATGTGTTGGATAACGTTGATGATTTTCGGATGTTAAACCATCCTTGTGCCCCTGGAATGAATCCAACTTGGTCGTGGTGAATTATCTTATGGATACATTGTTGGATTCTGATAGCTAAAATTTTATTGAGGATTTTTGCATCAGTGTTCATTAGGGAGATTGGCCTATGTTTTCCTTTTTTGTGTTGTCCTTATTCGGTTTGGTATTAGTGTAATATTGGCTTCATAGAACGTGTTTGGTATTGTCCCTTCCTTCTCAATTTTTTGGAAGAGTTTGTGAAGGATAGGCACTAATTCGTCTCTGAATGTTTGGTAGAATTCATTTGTAAATCCATCAGGTCCTGGGCTTTTGTTTTTGGGGAGGTTTTTAATTACCATTTCAATTTCGCTGCTTGTAATTGGTCTGTTTAGGTGTTCTATTTCTTCTTTATCTAGCTTTGGGTGATTGTAGAGTTGTAGGAATTTGTCCATCTCCTCTAGATTGTTGAACTTGTTTCCATATACTGTTCATAGTAGTTACTGATTATTCTTTTGATTTCCGCTGTGTCCGTTGTGATTTCCCTCTTTCATTTATGATTCTGTGTATTTGTGCTTTCTCCCTTTTTTCATTTGTGAGCCTGGCTAGGGGTTTGTCTATTTTATTTATTTTTCAAAAGAACCAGCTCTTGGTTTCATTGATCTTTTGGATTGTTTTTTTTTTAGTTTCAATTTCATTTATTTCTGCTTTGGTTTTTATTATTTCTTTTCTTCTACTGGTTCTGGGGTTTTTTGTTGTTCTTTTTCTAGATCTTTGAGCTTCGAGATTAGGTTGTTTCTTTGAGTTCTTTCTTGTTTTTTGATGTGAGCTTCTATTGCTATATATTTTCCTCTTATTACTGCTTTTGCTGCATCCCATACATTTAGGATATTGGTGTCCTCCTTGTCATTCAATTCAAAGAATTTTTTAATTTCTTCTTTGATCTCCTCGTTAGTCCAGTGGTCTTCAGTAGTGGGCTTTTAATCTCCATGAGGTAGGATAGTTTCTTGCCTTCTTTTTATGATTTATTTCTAGTTTGATGCCTTCGTGGTCAGAAAGATGGTTGGTATGATTTCCAATCTTGTGTATCTGTTGATGTTTGTCTTGTGCCCCAGTATGTGATCGATCCTGGAGAATGATCCGTGTGCGCTTGAGAAAAATGTGTACTCCGTTTTTTTTGGGTTTAGTGTTCTATAGATGTCTGTTAAGCCCAAATGCTCTAGGTCCTTATTTAGAGCTTTAGTTTCTTTACTTATTTTTTGTCTTGTTGATCTATCCATTGTTGATAGTGGTGTGTTGAAGTCTCCCACTACATATGTGTTTTCTCTGATGTCTGTTTTCAGAGAGGACAACAGTTGTCTGATATATTTTGGTGCTCTTCGTTTGGTGAGTATATGTTAATGAGTGTTATTTCTTCTTGAAGTATTGTCCCCTTAATCATAATGTAGTGACCATTGGGTCTCTTTTATTTTTTTGAGTTTGAAGTCTGTTTTATCTGATATAAGTATAGCTTTTCCTGCTTTCTTTTTGGCCCATTTGCTTGTAGGATTGTTTTCCATCCTTTGACTTTGAGCCTATTTTTATCTTTTGTAGCTAAATGTGTTTCCTGGAGACAGCAAAAGGTTGGGTTTTGTTTCTTAATCCAGGCTGCAACTCTGTGTCTTTTTATTGAAGAGTTTAGTCCATTTACATTTAGAGTTAATATTGATATGTTAGCATCTGTATTTGCCATTATGTTTGTCTTTCCTTTTTTTATTTATTTATTCTTTTAATAACTTTTTTTTTTTTTTTTATCTTCTTTCGTTGTTATTCGTCCCTCTGAGGTTCTGGCTTTAGGATTCCTTGTAGTATTTTTTGGAGTGGGGGTTTAGTCGCAATGAAATTCCGGAGTTTCTCTTTGTCTGGGAAGGTCCATATTCTTCTTCATGGAGGAAAGAGAGCTTTGCGGGATAGAGTATTCTTGGTTGGCATCTGTTTTCTTGGAGTCTGTTGACTATGTCCCTCCACTCTCTCCTTGCCCGTAGTGTTTCTTCAGAGAAGTCTGATGTCAGCCTGATTGGTTTTCCTTTGAATGTTATCTGTTTCTTCCCTCTTGTCAGCTTCATTATTTTTTCCTTGTCCTGGATTCTTGGGAGCTTTACTATTATGTGTCTTGCTGTGTTTTTCCTTTCGTCGTGGAAGTTTGGTGTTCTTCTTGCTTCTTGTATATCAATTTTCAGCTCTTCTTCTCATTTGGGAAGTTCTCTTCAATTATATCCATGAATATTTCTCTTCCTACATCTCTCTCCTCTCCTTCTGGAATTCCTATAACTCTTATATTTCCTTTCCTCATGGAGTCAGATAGTTCCCGAAGTCTTTCTTCATTCTTTTCCTTCGTACTTCTATTTCCTTTTCTGTTTTGGTTCTTTTATTTCTGTGTCTTCAAGATTACTTATTCGTTCTTCCATTTCATCTATTCTGCTTTCATTGCTTTTCCCAGAGTTCTTTAGTTCCTCCATTAATTCTTTGATCTCCTGCATTTCTCTTACTTCCCTCTTTAGGGACTCAATTTCCTTCTTCTGATCTATCACTTTTTAATCATGGCAATTTTAAATTCTCTTTCTGGAAGGCTCAGAAGTTCTTCCAAGTTGCTGTCGTTGCAATCTGGGGAGTGGTTTTCTTTTTGTGGTGTGCTTCTTTCCTGAGGAGTTGTTAGGTTGCGTGTGGTTCTTCTACTCCCTACTGTCTGTTTTCTAATTTGTCGTATGCGTTGGGACACTGTGTTGCTCGGACTGACTGACATCTTGGGTGAACTTCTCCGCTCCCCTCTGGCTCTTCCAGGAGCCATCTCTGTCTTCTGGGGGAGCTTTCTGCTGGTGTTAGGCAGTTTTTACTGAAGAAATGTCCCTGTTCTCAAATGGCGAAGCGGGGTGCAGTCCCTGCGCCTCCGGTTTCAGGCACACTCTTCTGCGCCCCCGGTCTGCCCCGGACGTGGGGTGCCTGCTCCCTCTGTGGGCTCAGACTGCTGGTCGGAAGGGGCCTGGCGTGGAATAACTTCCCGGCTGGCCACTGGGTCCTCCAGAAACCTTCTGCCCTTTTCAAGCAGACTTAAGAAATGTCCTGTTTTATAGGGTGTTAGTGACTTTTTTTTTTCCTGGTCGCTAGGTGGCGCCAGAGATCTCTCCTATTGTCCTTGGGGGGCTGTTTTTCGCCTCCCCCCACCCCGTGGGACAGAGAACAGAGCGGGAATGGTAGGGTACACCTCAACAGCTTTGGGGTGCTGTGTCTGCCTTGTGCCCCACCGTCGTGGAGAAACCACGCCCCGAATTTTCGTGCCCTGGGTCTCAGTTCAAAGCCCTCAGGTCCAGGACGCGGGCTGTAGCCCAGTTCAGTGGCGCGGGAATGGCGCCTTTTGCACCCGGCTCCAGTGCCTGTGTGCCTGGTTCCTGCTTACTCAGGGAGGGACCTTCACCTCAGTGAGGACCTCCGTGCGTCTCCCCGCAAGCCTAGGTCGTCTCCCCGCAAGCCTAGGTCGCAGGCGCGGGGACCTGGGCAGCCGCGATCCAGGTCTGCACTTGCTTTTCAAGGGCGCCAGGCGCGCCGCGTTTCCCGCGCAGGCTTACCGGCAGCCCGGGCTGTGTGCGCGTCTCCCGGGGTCTTTGTTCTTCTCTAATGGCGCCCGGAGCCGTTCGCTCGCCGCCGCGGCGGATCCTGCAGGGTTCGCCTCAGCTCCCGTTCACGGGGTGTGGTGGCTGCAATAGTTCCTTTCCGCTCACAGTCCCGCTTGCTGCGTCGTTTTCTCTTTATTGCATTTTTAAAAATTTTAGAATTAATGCTTTTATTTCACAAATTTGTGCAAGAGTATTATGCAGTTTTCTCTTATCCTCTTCTTTTAAAATAATTTTAACAAAGATTTGCTTTTAAAAACATAATGTAGTGTCTACCTGGTGGCCTAGGGATTAAGGCTCAGCACTAACACCTCTATGGCCTGAGTTCCATCCCTTCCCTGCCCCTGCTAACCCACATACGGTGCAGCAGACCTCTTCTGTCTCACCTGCTGCTCCCCTCAGCAGTGTATTTCAGTAGATCTACCTGTTCTACTCCTCACTTAGTCTCTGGTGAGTCCTCTCACTTCCTGCACCTTTGGCCTGTACCCCAGTTCTTATATGCAATAAGTAAATAAATAAATCTTAAACAATAAATAAAAACCTAATATACCTGTGAAGAGGAATTGGAAAATACAAAAAAATCAAGAAGAGAAAATAATAACTGAAAATCAGGGCTGTGTACTATATCACACATATTTATATCAGAAACATATGGCAGATCCTGTTTTGTTTTCTTTCTTTTTTAAAATAAAAAAAATATTAGCTTGTTCAACTTCTGAATGCAAAAAAAAAAAAGTCGTGATTGCATTCATCCAATGATAATGAAAAAAAAAAAAGTGCTGCAGATACATTCAACTACATAGACCAATCTTAGAAGCATATCTTTTTTTCCCCCACCTTACTTATTTTTTTTATTATTTTTGTGTAGAACTGGGGTATAGGCCAGAGGTGCAGGGGGTGAGAAGATTCACCGGAGACAGAGTGGGGAGCAGAACAGGAGGATGTACTGAAATACTGCTGAGGGGAGCAGTTGGCGAGACAGAAGAGGTCTGCTGCACCCTATGTGGGTTAGCTCCCTGGCTGGGGATCGAACTCAGGCCCCAGAGGTGACAGCGGTGAGACTTAACCGCTAGGCCACACCAGGGAGGCCCTAGAAGCATATCTTAAGTGGAGAGAATGATACAAAAAGGCATGCATTGTGTAAGCCATTCTATTTCTCTATCATTCTAGAAAAGGGAACACTAACTGAGATAGAAATAAGGTTAGTGGTTGCAGCAGAATGGGGCTAAGGTTTGGAGTTTATAAAATGGTACAAGGGAGCTTTTTTGGAGTTATGGTATTATTTTATATTGTGATATGTATGCATTTGTCAAAATTCATAGCATTGCACACCAAAAAATTGTTAATTTTGCTGAATGGAAATTATACCTTGATGAGCCTGGCTGTCATAAAACAGACAAGTTTGGTAATGGGTAAGTTCAGTTAACTTTTGTGGGTGTTTCCAAAGATCCACTGGTTAATCAAATAGCTTTATTATTAAAAAAAAAATTCAACATCTTGAAGAAAACACACTCTTTGTTACATATATACAATGTTAACTTTTAGAGAAGAATTAAAATAACAGTTGGGAGTGGCATAGAAAAGAGTTGGTTTGAGTTAAATCTTCATACTTCATATCACCAAGTCAGGCAACTTTTCATGTCAATTAAAAAATAGGATGACCAACATATTATTAAAATGTTAAAAGGTAACATCAAAAGAGCCAAATCCTGAAGTGGTTTACAATGGTAACGTCAGGGTACAGATTTGGATCTAGGTAGGCCGAGCAAGGGACTGTGCTTTGCATTTGTGAATCCTTTGTATATTTGATTGTTTAACCATGTGCCTTACCACCTTGGCAGCTAGTATACTTTATTTTAACAACATCTCATTGGTCGGGTTTAATCAACTGGGCTGCATATCTTTTTTGCCCCTTCTATTTCTTATTGTCCTTCACCCCTCTCTGGTTAAGAAGCTAATCTGAGGCTAATCTGCATGGATAAATCAATAGGCTTTCTTACCCTCAAGCTAGTGGGCCCATTGAAAGGAGGGGAAATAAAGGTTCCCCCAGCAGTATTCATCAAAATAGCTGTGCAGTTCATAAGCCACTGCTCCCCTCAAGGTAGCCTTTTTTCAACTCTCTCAGTGATTCTTACTCTGTTACCCCATCCATTGATGCTAGGAATTATAACAGTTTATACCTTTGTAAGAAGTCACTTTATTAATACCAGTCTGAGTATTCCATCTATTTATTGCCGCTTGCCTGATTGATACATCAGTCAGATGAGCATGCTCATAACGTAAGAAATAAAGGGGATAAATTCAATGAGGTAAACGAAAGAGCTAACAAAGGGTGATTTGTGAAATAGACTTAGACTCTTGAATTAGCAAGTGTAACTGATGCCTAGTGCTTTCATAATAAGGGTAGTGAGTCATTCATGTAGTATTAGGGTGTGTGTCTGTCGGTCTTTTGTCCTTGCTTTCTGAAGTAACTACAAGAGATCAGAGCATCTTTCTACTTCATGGAATAAATCATGAGGCATCTGTTACCTGATCTGAGAGCTGCAGAACAAGCCCCTGACTGATCTTTCTCCTTCGTCTAATATTTCCACATATAACAAAGTTCATGTTCTTTGCATTTGCCACAAGTACTGTTTCTCTTTCCCCATCCAGGTTTCCTCTCTTGCTCCTTTATGCTAATTTGTACCTTACTGGAGTTTTCTCATCAATGTGGTCCAATGGCAGGTTGATAAATGTACATATGTGCCAACTGTTGCATGTTAGAAAAGCAGGAACAGATGGTTTCCAGGGCATGCAATCATAAAACTAAGCAGCAGTGTAACAATACAAGTCTCTTCACAACAACAAAAAAGAAAGAAAGAAAGAAAAGGAAAAGGAAAACTGATAAAGATTCTGAGGTCTTTACTTTATCCTAGATTTGTACACATTCCACTTATTTAGTCCTCAGGTACAGAAGACTGAGTTAACCATATTCAGTCATATTATTACTCACCTGTGCAAGTCCCTTCCCTTGTTGATATAATTGCTCATTCCCTTTATGCCCTATGTCTGTTTCATTTTGCTGCTCCTTGTAGAAAGCCACTCTAATGTAGTGATTTATCTGCCCTCTATAGATATGGAAAGTGAGACTCAGAAATCACACAGCAAGTTATTAGCAGAACTTGAGTTCAGAGTCCACTCTGTTGGATTCCAAAAACCATATGCTGCATTTGATTTGTTTCACCATCACAAAGATGGAAGCAAATTTATTAACATTTACCCATTGCTTTTCTAAATATTCAGCTAGAGATACTTTCAATGCAGAGTCAAAAATGCAAGTTTTAATATCCCATATCATCCTCTGAGTTGGAAAAGTTCTACAAGCTAAAGTAATTAAGTGCATTGAATTGTGTTGGAATTAAGTATCATGAATTAATAATCTTTTACTCGGAAGAAAATGAACTGGCAAGTTTCTTCTAGAATTGTAACTGTTCACTTTAATGGCTATGATAAAGCTTACATTGTATAAACTTCTACAGTAATAGGTGATTATAAAACTTTCCATAACAATTTGTCTATAGGAAGGTAATATGACTGCGCATGCTCTTATTTTTCCAAAATTTGTACTTATACCACTGTTCTGCCTTTTAAAAAGACACAATGAAATGGAAAGTTGTAATAATTCAGTATTGTAAAAGATGTTCCTTTAGATGTGTCAAATTAGATTTCTCGGCATATTTAAAGATTTCATATAGTTTGGGCAGGTCCTTATTGACCTTTCACTTGGTAGAGAATCATTCAGATGTTTCTGGAGGAAACCTCATATATTTGCAAAATTGTGTGAGCAATAATAACTAATGCAGAAGACAACAATGGTTTCAACCTAGGGGCAAAACTTAACATCAGGCTGATGAAGCTTAACTTGAACTTCCTTACTCTCATTTGCAAGAGCTCCTTAGAGAGCCCTGTGCCTTAGTTGTATTTACAGTTTTATATATTTTTTCTTAAATGAGATCCCCCAATTGTATCCAAAATAAGTACCTTAGGTATTACAACACAAGCAGATGAAAGCACCTGGATCTAACTGTGTTTACTTTCATTATTTTTTTATAAAAGGTAGAAAAGAAAAAAAAAAAAAAGCCTTTTCTCTATGGTCTTAATACTGGTGAGAGATTAAACTTGGGAATTTAAGTGTTAAAATAATTGACACACTAAATCTGTGATTAAGCTTATCTTCTGCATAGAGCAGATGCCCCTATTCATTATGATCTGTCCAAATTTATTTGACATTCATTATATGCCAGTTAGTCCATTGAGTGGGGAGATCCCCTCTCTCATTTAAACCATATACATTCACTTAAACATTATTAAAATGTTTAGAAATTTTATCATATTTAATACTTTGTCTGAATATATACAGTTTCTTTTGCAAAAGTATTCAATAATTTATAACAATGCTTTTAATTCAAAACATATGTAAAGATAAAAAGAAGTTGGGAAAATTGTAAGCTCTGTGTGTGTGTGTGTGTGATTCTCAAAATTATCTGAAATTGAGAGAAGATTCAGAATCCAGTAATATTTTCAAGTTGTGCTGTTTTGTAGAATATATGCTATAAAATATTTTTACATTTTGAGCTTTTATATTTTTTAAATATTTATTAATTTATGCATACAAGAACTGGGGTACAGGCCAGGGGTGTGGGGGGAGTGAGAGGATTCACCAGAGATAGAGTGGGGAGCAGAACAGGTGGATTGACTGAAATACACTGCTGAGGGGAGCAGTGGGCGAGTCAGGAGAGGTCTGCTGTGCCATGTGGGTAGCTACGTGGTCAGGTATCGAACTCATGCTGCAGTGACTGCAGATTGCTTCACAAGTTACTTCTTAACCCCTTTTGCCACCAGGGAGGCCTCCCCTTTTGAGCTTTTAAATATTCAAATAAAATTGCAACTTTTGCAATAGATTAAATATTACTCAATAATTTATAACAAAATTATGGCATGCTTTCTAGGCACAAAACCTGATAATTGTTTGTATAAACAATTATGTAATGAGTATAAGAAATGATATTATGTGTCTTACAGAACAATTATATAAACCTCATAATTTATATTTTAAAGCATTGTTAATTAGATTTTGTTTTAGAAAAGGAAAATATGCTAATTTGCTATTAGCTGGAAGATAGTTATGTGTCTTGATAAAAATAAGTTAAAGACATTTAAAGTAGACAAAATGCCAGATTTCTTAGAAGAGATGAAATCTTAACATCGTAATTATAACAAGTAAACTAAGAAGTTTAAGAACTATATATAACCCAGTAAAGTAGAAAAAATACTCAGCAAATAAGTGCAAAACAAGTAATTGTGCAATTTTATGGCATCTTTATTAAGATTCATTTGGCAATAAAAGATAGAAATCTAACTCAACCTTGAGATAGTGGGAATTCGGAACACAAACCAGAGATCTTGCTTGGCCATAGTACAGAGGTTTTAATTTTCACCACTCTTTCTCTGTGTGAGTTAGCCTTATGTTCTCAGTTTAGCTCTTTGCTGAGACTGAAAGAAACAATAAGTTCACATCTTTTTAGTTGCACCATACCAGGTCAAATTTACAAGCCATCTTGAAAGAACCCTGGTTGACTAACTTGGGTCATTGATCATTTTTGAATCAACACTGGCTGGTGAAGATGTTACAATTGGTCTAGACTGGTCCAGGACTCGACTCCCAGCTCCGGCCACTGTGTAGAGAGTTAATCTCACACAAGGAAAGAGCTGATCCCTTTTCAATCACATGACCAAGGGGCAAAAAGAGGGTCCTCAAAAAAAAAAAGGATCTTTTATTTCTGTTTAAATCCTTTGGAAACCTCTCAAAAATACATTCTGGAACTCTAGATATTTTCTCAGAATTTTCAACAGTAAGGAATTTTAAGGTCCATCTAATCCTATTGTATAGCTCGAGGTAGCAAGAGTGATGGTTAGCAGTACTTGCACTAGATTTAGTTTCCTTTACTCATAGAATGGTCTCTTTTCTATGGCATCTGATTCTGAAAATCTGTCCAGATGGAGAGTGAAGGACTCATCAACAGAGGGATATGAAGAGAGGAAAAGATTCAAGTCTTGCTTTTCAATAGCACTGCTACTAATGTCGATAGCTAAGAAGGATTTCTGGGGAGAGAATTTTAAAAATAATAATTTCAAGTCTCCATAATTCTAGAAAAACTTTATATGGTATAGTTTTTATGTGTTTTGCCCTCATTAACATCCAAGCAATTTGAATAAAGAGATAGCTTTCCTCAGCCTTTGTATTTATCAGAAGAACCAATGTATATCTCCCACTTATGACCTAAGACTGGAATTAATTATTTTCTGAAATGAGTAATACTGAAATAAAAGATTACATGGGATTCTAAGGACAAACAGTTCTCTCAAACCATGTTATAGTTAACATCTGTGGTTTCCTCCCTCAATTTTATGTGTTCTTTTTTAACTAGCAGTGATTTCCCTCAGGTCTCAAGTAGGCCATTTACCCCAACATCTCCCTGCCAGGAAGGTGGTTTGGAGACACATTCTGTGCTTGGGGCTTGAATACTCTGGGCAGTAAGTGCGTAGAAGATTAGTGTAGGGAATGTGAAGTCTCTCCGGGGCATTTTAGGGCACTGAGGCCATTTGGCAATGATAAGGAAGAATCTGGAGAACAAACTGACTCCCATATTGTTCCCGAGCACACCACATATAACCACCCATACCTTGCATTTTGTTCGTTTCATGTCCCCTGCTTTTAATCTTTCTAAATTTACCTTTCCTTTTTGAGTCTAAACATAAAATCCCATATAATTCTTTTCCAAAGGAAAGACCAAACTCAACTATGATGCAGATGGATTCAAGTACTTCTCATGTTTCCTTTATCATTAGGTTAAAATTTGTTGTAGATGTTAAGCTAAGATCCTTTGTTTATTCATTATTTCTTAACTGCTGGATCATTAACTTTTATTTTGAAAGATACAGATTTAATGAATAAAAAAGAAAAAAATTATGACTTGAATATTGTGCCAACTGGTAAAAATGCTAGTCTTTCAAACATGCTTCCAAAACCTTAGTGACTCATTGAAATACTTAATTTAGTAACTAGGTGCTTGAAGGAATACAATAAAGAAATGAGCACTAACTCCTTTACTCGTTCATTTGCCTAGTGTCCATTGTGTTCCAGACATTGTTCTGAATGTTAGAGATGGATCCTCATGACTTACATATACCCCTGAAATGTATTCATAGATAGTAATAAAAACCTTTTGAACGAATGAATGATTGAAGTATGAAGTCAATAAATGTGAAGGAGCTTACACATAGAAATGGAACACACTGTGATATGGTAATAAAAAAATCACTTATGATTCCAAAGCAGCAAGAAAGTCCACATCCTGTGCTATTACAACATTATGGTAGAAAGAACTTACACTATTCATGGCACCAGGGCAAGATATTTTACGAGAGAGCTGAGGGACAGGAATAGTGCCTTATTATATAAGATCCTGAAACAGTTTCATTTTACTAGAAGGAAATAGCATTTTCATTCCAGGAAAATATTTCTTAAATTGAAAACCTTGCCTACACAAACCATGTAGGAAAGATTAAATACTATTCTTCACTTTCATCTAATAAACATGTGGCTATGAGAGTGTGAATCTTCACATTTTTGTGAACTAATGCTGCTTGAAAATCATTGGGAGAGTCCTTTGTGTGTAGGGATTCTCTGTTGAATTCTTACATAAAAAAGGAATTTTCCTGTTATGTAAATGTCCTTGACTCTTACCTGTATTTCAGAAGTCATAGCGGTTCTATGCTAGCATTATTAGCAGGGAAGCAGGGCAGCTATGGAAGATGTGGAAGACAGCAGATGTCCACCGCTTTCGCATTTCCTTGTAACCACAGCCCCATGGAATGGCTGAGTGTAATTTCTGAAGTCAAATTGCTGTGGTCTGACTTCTAGATCCAGTGGTTCTGGAATGTGATCTGTGGAAGTTTTTTCATTTTTCCTACTTGTGCCTTACTTCCCAAATCTGTGTAATAGGAAAAATGATGGTTCCTGACAAGAGTAGACCATTTAATAGTGCAGATGGACTATTATTTGGGTATGATATGAGATCTGGAAATAAAACAAGTGACTGGGAATGCACAAAACTTGCAAAAATAGAAGTTTGGTTGCTTTGCAATATTGTGCATATTACTGGAGGAACTATAAAGAATCTAACATGGACAAATCTATAAGTTGCACTTTGCATTTTAGCTTTTGGCTTATGCTAATGCCAGCTACTCTTACTATCATAACCTAGACAAGATCAGTTCATTTCTTTCTCATGTAACAGTCCAAGGCATGTGTGACTTTGTGGTGGGAATAGCTCTCCTCTCTGCTGTCACACTCGAGTTCACATTGATGCAAACTCTGATGAGGTACCTGGGGATAACCTGTTGTCTCATGATGAAGATTTTAGCTAGGGACATAGTGCTTGACTAGCCTGGAAATAGCAAGGCCTCACCATCACATCAACACATGCTCATGCAAATGAGACTGAAAAGTTAGCATTTAATTTCATGCCCTTAAAAATGAGTTTTTGCACAATTTATCCCTTTCCCCATAAATGCTAATTTGTAGTCTTGTTCACATATTGAAAATGCACCCATCCTTTTGAAGTGAGACAGCCTACAACCTCATTCCATTATTACACCCATTTCGAAGTGCAGGCTCTCTGGGAGGTGTTCAGCTGTCTCAATCATGTCCTGCTCTATGTTGTTACATTTCAATTCCTATGATCTAAATCGATGGTAATCACTAGTGAAATAAGCTCATAGCAATTATAAGAAAGATAAGTGATTTGGAAACATAAGGCAGTTTTTAGCACACAGTCATGTTGGAATCCTTTGGGGATAGCATCATATAGACCTCTTTCCACTGGCGGTTGACAGAATTTCATGGTTAAATCTCTTTCGACTCGATAAACACCCTCTTAGAGGACTTTCCTTAATATATGTTTTGTCTGCAGACAACTTCGAAATAGTTCTTTGAGTGTATTTTGTAGTTTTCAAAGCCAATTCTTCACATACAGTCGGGAGTCCTAAGATTATTTTACGTGAAAAAAAAATTTAGGTGGTGGGGAGACTAAATTCTTAGGTCTTTAGCAGTAATAGCATGTTGTCAGGGTCCTCATCTATTAGTTTCTAATTTATTCCAAGTGCTAATAGTCATAACTGAATCCTTTTTATTCATTCAGAGATTGACTTCTCAAACTTGGCTATATTTCTTTGCTGCAGTGGCTGCCATGTGAACAATTGGTTTGGGTGGGAAAGCAACATCCCTAATCTTATCTTTTGCTGCCGGCTGTTCCTTGCTCAAAGCCCTTTCCATTTTTGTCTTGTAGGAGTTTTGAAGAAGTTAGCTTCTCCAACACTGCAAGACCCTTAATGTCTGCCCACAAGCTAGACAATTCTAGCCTGAGCTCATTTATTTCTTATGTACCTTGATAAATACCATGGGAGTAGCAGCCAGTGCAGACTAATACCCTGGCTTTGTTCCAAACTTTCTCCCTGAACAGCAGGTTTGGATTTTGGTGAACCCATCGTAGTTTCTGTCACAGCTTGTCATGGAACATATTATTTATTTTCTCTCATGCTATTATACCCAACCTGGAGATTTTACTGAGGATTCTACCTGAAAGTATTTCAGGCAGAAACCTACTTTGAGTTATGAAAATATTTCAAACCATTTGTGTATATAAAGGTTACAAGGAAAAACAAATATACCTTTTTGTATTATTAGAAAAATGTCCAAAGAAAGCCAATGGAGGGCCTCCCTGGTGGCACAAGGAATTAAGTCTCTCACTATGAAGCTATTTGTAGCCACTGAAGCATGAGTTGGATCCCCAGACAGGGAGATGTCTCGCCCGCTGCTCCCCTCAGCAGTGTTTTTCAGTAGATCCGACTGTTCTGCTCCCCACTCTGTCTCTGGTGAATCCTCTCACCAGCCCCACTCCCACCCTCACCGTACCTCTGGCCTACACCCAGGTTTTGTATGCATAAATAAATAAAATAAATCATTAAAAAGAGAAACTCAATGGAATAAGATTTTATTATCCTTTTTATAGGTGAAATTAAAATTTACCATTTTTGAAATTATCATTACCACTCTTTTAAGGAACAACACATAGTATGATAGTTGAATACGGAGAGCTGCATCATTCTGAATTTCATATATCTGGTTTAACTAAAAATGTTCTAAGAAATAATCACTTTGTATTAATTAGTACACATGGAATTTTCCGAATTGAATGGGAAAATTCTAAAATATTATATTACAGTCAAGGTATGCAAAGAAAAGAACAGAAATTGAGAGGTCGAGGTAGATTCTAACTCCAAAAATTCAAGGACCATGCTTTTCTTTACCTTCCAATCTCTAGCAGTAACAGAGAACTGGACAGGTAACAGGTGCCCAATACATGATGAACCAGTGAGTAAAGGAAGGAAGCTAGAACCAGAATAGTAGTTACTAAAAAGGCCTGTGGGATTTCAAATGTCCCCTGCGTATTCACAAAGTTATGTGAGGCTTTAAAATGCATGGGAAATATATGGATATTTTCCCAAATAATAAGACGCATTGCTGTAGTTCTGTAGTAGTGATTAAACATGAATTAATTCCAAATATTCAGAGGATAGGTATAAATATATCTAGTCACATTATTATTTGATTTTTATGTTTAAATCTCACTGATTATTAAACCAATATAGGAGGCACTTGAAAAGTGTCTGGAGATTTGGATCTATAATTGTGATAATAGTCTTTAAGGCAAAACAAGAATTATATTAGCAAAGTCTATGTAAAATTATATATAAGTTTTAGCAATATAAGTTTTAGCAATCAAATTTTATTTTCCACCAGCAAGAATTTATTAGGTTAATTATCTCTAAGGCAAAGTTTGATGGTTCTTTATAGAAATGGGTACAAAGAAAATAAATATGTCAGTGCTCTCAAAAATAACTATTGTTGTAATTATTTTTTTACATTGTTCTTGCTATGAATAATATTAGTGAGAAATCAAATAACACAGTATTTAGATAAATTGCATTAGGACGGAATGAACCAATACATCAGAGTTTTACAGGTAAGTTAAAAAGTTAATCTTTTTCTGACTCTTTTCTATTATTTTGAGTATTCATGCCACTGATAATGTAAATAAAATGTTGAAAATTATAAAGGGATTGAAATTGGCTAAATTGTAATATTTATGCAGTAAAATAGAAGTATACCTGTTATCATTAACACTTGGTTTTATATTTGTAAGAATATTTCTAGTAAATGACTATCAACCACATGCCAAGCACTCTGATTACTACTGGGGCTAAATCAGTCAGCAAGACAGACAAGGAGCTCATGTCTCGTTGCTAAAATTATCCTGGAATTTTCCTCTAGTCTGTATAATTGAACTTCTGAAATGTTGAAGGACAGCAATAAGGAACTCTGACTCCACCATCCTCACTTTGACTTACCTTTCTTTACTTTGTCTACTTGTGTATATGGCTAAATACTTCTTCCCTTCTTTTTTTTTTTAAGGATTTATTTATTTATACAAGAACTGGGGTACAGGCCAGATGTGTGGGAGGGTGAGAGAATTCACCAGAGACAGAGTGGGAAACAGAACAGGCAGACTGACTGAAATACACTGCCGAGGCGAGCAGCAGGCGAGACAGGAGAGGTCTGCTGCACCATGTGGGTATCTCCCTGGCCAGTGGGGATGGAACCCTCACTGCAGAGGCCGCGGACAGCTTCACAGTGCTGCGCTTAACCTCCTGTGCCACCAGGGAGGCCCTGTTCCCTCACTTCTGTATCATTTAAGTTAGAATAAAATTATTTTCCTGACTTTATATAAATGATCTTTTTGAAAGTGTGTGTCAAAGGTTTCATAGCAATTAAAATGTAGAGATGACATATGAGGAAGCTATATGTCAGTAGCTTAGCAAGTCAAGATTAAATATGCACATCACTTTTTACAAATAGCAAAACAATTTTATTCTGAAGGAAAAGGATGAGAAATATTTTATCCCATAGAATTAACGAATAATAATGGAATGACCTTAATAAGAGGAAAATGAATCCAGGGTCAGCAAATTGCATGGTATCATGATGTAGAAAAGTAGTGAGTGGATCTCTGTTGGAAACTATCACAGTCAGACCTGTGGAAAAATGAAAAAGCAAGTCTTCTAGATGTAATTATGGCGATAAAGTAGATGATCTAATAAATTTTCTTTCTCCAATTTTATTGTTTTTTTTTTTCCATTTTAGTGGAACAAGAATGGTAGAAACCCAAGCCCCCACTGTGCACTGTTTAAAGACTGAGGCATACAGCTGTTGATAAATGCTATATCTCTGTCAGAAAGAGTAGAAATCTTGACATCACCCCATGGGTTTCATTTTAAAATGAATATAAATGGCTCTAAGTACTTTTTATTGTTCTGTTTGTGTTGGCCATGTGAGCCATAGGTCTTCCTATATTACACTGCAAATAAATATCATGTCACTAACACTAGACTTGCCGTGATGGATGTGCACCTTTCTCAACTGCCACTTGTCTCATTATCCACATTCTATTGGGTCATTAAACAAACATTAGAAATGTGGATACTTGTATTCCCTCAGATAAAATGACTCACTTGGGGCATTGCTCTAGAATGACTCAGTAACTTAAACCTTTTGCAAAATCATGTATTTATAATATATAGATATAAATATATGTGCATGTATCTATTTATGTATGTGTGGGTGTGTTGTGCTAATTTCATACTACGTATGTAGATATGTCTATATCTATCAATGTTTTGATTTTACACCATGGAACAGATAGCTAAATATACAAAATATCTTTTTTAAGACCTAAAGTCTTCTAATTTTTTCAGCTACAACTTTATTGTTTTGTCATTGGTTTGTAATACTATATAAATTTGGTTTATAAATCTCAAAAATACAGCTTCACACCTCAGTCTGTGTACGTGCCTCACCACACCTACCATCAAAATTCTAGAGACATGTCAGATAGAGGCCTGCAAGCTTTCTGATTTTTCTTACTGTTTGAATTGCTGACTAATATCCTCAGCAGAATGAGCATTAGCAAATTCAAGATTCATGTTTCTATTTATAATTCTTTTTCTAATTCTGTTAGCTTGAATAAGGTTTTCTCTTATTCAAAGAATATTTCAAGGAAAATTGGAAAGTTTTGAATTCTAAAGCTCTTGTTTTCTGTACAAGGTTGCAAGAATTATCTAAAAATCTAGTTAACCTGGGCCTCCCTGGTGGCGCAGCAGTTGAGCACTGGGTTGCAAAGCTGCCCGCAGCCTCTGCAGCGCTGGTTTGATCCCCGGCCACCTGGTGAGGGTCCCACATGGCACACAGACCTCTCCTGCTGCCTGCTGCTCCCCTCAGCAGTGTACTTCGTCAGTCTGCCTGCTCTGCTCCCCGCTCTGACTCTGGTGGGTCTAGAATTCTCTAACCCTCCCGTGCTTCTGACTGTATCCAGTGCTTGTATAAATAAATAAATAAATAAATCTTTTTTTTAAAAAAAATCTAGTTGACCTCTGAGAGCAGACATGCACCACAAAACAGATAAATGCATTTGCCCCTTTTTATTTATCTTCTGTTACTGTGAGAGTTGGTTTGTCATCTTAGCCATCATGGGTTTTTGTGCCTTTAGATGGATATTAATGTTATAGAGGTTATCGCTGAGCAGTTCATATTATACTTCGATAATTTTTGATCACTTTATTTTGGAAGAAATAGTGTTTCTTATACATCAATACATTCTGTCTTACTGACACACAGAGTCATGAAATTCAGAATAAGAAAATGCTGTAGTAGAGTCCATTGAAAGCAGAGTAAATTCCACTAATTTTATGTAAACCAAAATGTGATTTTGTATTATTAAATGCTTTAAGTAATTTAGTCACTGTTACACATCACGGGGCAAGGACACGTCTTTCAAAACTCACAAGAAAATTTGTCTTCACACCCATTGCATCCCTGGCATTGCCTGGAGGTTATAGAGACTCTTCTCAGTAAGCACTTGTAACAATCTAATCCATCCATCTACGTCTCATATTTACTATGTATTCTCTTTGTGTAAGATACTTGGCTAGGCATTTTAAGAGGTAAAAAACTAATACAAGACACAATGCCTACTAAAATAAGCTCAAAATCTCGTTAGAAAATAAGGCATAATTAAATTTAAATGCAACGTAATAATGACAGCTCAATCCTGACAGCATATGGACTAATGTTTCAGTATATCAGCATGAGTCATGTTTCTTCAAAATATTTCTTTGCCAATTTTCCTGCTTCTTTTACTCATTTGCATCGAAATACTGTGATTTGAAATATAATGGGAAAGACAGGAAATGTCATTCCTTTTTCTAGGATAAAAGGAGTCAGACAAAGTTTTACATTTTACACATTTATTTCAACTTGTCTTAGCTCGCAGGTTACCAAAGTTGCCAAAGTTATCAAATGTAAAGAATTGCGTCCTCAATAAACTTCACAATCAGAAAATTTAATTGCTCTCTGCACGCCATCTGAAAATTTTAAACTTCTGAGATAGTTTATTCAGAAGAAAACTTATTCTTCAGTTATCTTAGCATTTGAACAAAATTCATCAAGTCCATAATTTCTGTACTACTGCATTGTCTAAGAGTCAGTGTTATGCAAAGGTCTTCTCTGAGATTCCAGCTTGAAAGTTACAATCCATCAGATTTTATTGGAACACCTCATGCATTCAATGAATCAGTGTCCTTCAGTCCTAATGTACAGACCAAGAAACAATGTCAGCAACAAGCCATCTATTTTGAAGTCTTTAACTATCATTCCTAGTAAAATCTCTTTGCTCTGGATAATTTGTAGATATACTGTCACATCAATAAGATAGCTGAAATGCAAGTCTATAAAATAAATTTTGATGGTTTTGAATGCAAAGTCTAATGGGGACCTTTAAGAAACAAAGTTTTAGTTCAGAGACTTGCCTCAAAGATAGTAGTACTGAGATTTTCTAATAATTCCACCAAGAAAGGAAGACATGTGGTGAATCAAAATCATACACATATACTGAATTCATAAGTAATTATATCTATTCAAATGTAAGAACCAAATGGTAAAAGTAAACTGCTCGCTTTTGTCGTTGTCCCAAGATGCAAAATATTGATATTTTAGTTCAACATTTCACATAATTTACTTACACAGATCCTGCATCTTTTATTCACTTTTTTATTTACTTATTTTATTGAGGTAATACTGTTTTGTCACACTGTACAATTTTGAGGTGTATAACATCACACCTCCTATTTCTTTGATTTATATTTATTTTTTGAAGAAACACTTTCTTACAGTTGGCAAGATTAATATGACCTACTGTGTTAAAGAAACAATCACAAGATTTCTATGTGTCTATTTTACTTTGAGGTTGGGTATTACTTTGTTCTTAAGTGTTTCAAGGAATAATTTAATGTCAGAGATTTCAGAGTAGATTCTCTGTCAACACTGTATAATGATATTGATGCCATACTTGAAATTTTAAAAGCAAATGACACTATTTTCAATGCTGGCCTCTTTCTGCAACATTTGAAAGGACTTTTCTTTACACAAGAAGGTGATAGTTTTGTATCTAGTATGAAAAAAGAAAAAAGAAACCTTTAAATGGAAATACCCTCTGAAGGAAAGATCTGGTTTTTATAGTCAGAATTTCTACTCTATGTGAAAATCATAGCTTTTTAAATTAGACTCACAGAGCAGGTTAGCTTTGTGTGGTACTTAGCTTTTTACATTTTCTTATCTTGAAGTAGTTGAGGCACAAAAATATGCACATTGAGGTTTCACTACCTAGAGCAAGGACACGCTGTAACCATTAATGTCTCTTTATACATGTGTAGGTTCTCTTTTTGATTCTGACCAGGATTCAACTTGGTTTTGAATGTTCCCTTCTACTCCCACCCACAATCTTTACTGAAAGACTGAAAACTGCAAATTACATACCATACATTTCATTTTATCTCCTTTTTGCAAACAAACTCTGCACATGCTTTTTATTTGGAGTGAGTGGATTTTCTTTTTTCAGGTTATTCTTTCTGGTGGTATTAAAGGGACTAATATATAGTGAAAATTGCAGTATTAGTGTTACTTTCCTCAATAGCACCACATCTGTTCAATTTAAAAAGAGAAGTTGTAGGGCCTCCCTGGTGGTGCAAGGGGTTAAGCGACAGCACTATGAAGCTGTCTGAAACTACTGCAGCATGAGTTCAATTCCTTTTCAGGGAGCTACCCACATGATATAGCAGACCTCTCCTGTCTCACCTGCTGCTCCCCCGAGCAGTGTATTTCAGTCAATCTGCCTTTTCTGTTCCCCACTCAGTCTCTGGTGAATCATCTCACCCCCCACACCTCTGGCCTATACCCCGCTCTTGTATGCATAAATAAATATATCTTAAAAAATAAAAAATAAAAAGAGAAGTTGTAGAAGTTACTAGAAGGGAAAGGCAGGGTGGGAAGAGAGCAGGGAGCAGATATAGTAGACTGTGATGAAGGACTATAGGAGCCGCAGTAGTGGGTGTGGTGGTAATGTTAGGGGGACAGGATGTCCTGAGCAAACTCCATACAGGCTTTGTGAATGCCACCCCCACTCCATCGAGACTGGGAACTACAAATCCCATGATCCCCAAAAGGAAAGGTTGTAAGGACCTACTGGTGGAGTTAAACAGCCATTTTCTCTGTTTGTAAATAAAAACCAGCCATGTTAGAGGGGTCTGGGTACTTGGCTCGTGCTCTTGGCCAGGCAGATTTGGTCTCAGTGGGTCATTTGGGATTCCAGCGTGTAGGACGTATTTAAGACTTTACCTCCCTCTTTTCTCCTGGAGTTATACATTTCCTCATTTCCCTTTCCCTTGTAAATAAACCTTTGGTAACCTGTTGTGTGTGCCTGCAGTGTAAATCCCTTTCAAGCATGCGGGTGAGGACCACAGTCAGGCAACCCGTTTTATATCAGGATTGCCTTGTAACATTAACAGACATCTGAAGAGGAGTGAACCTGTACCGCTAAGACACATACAGTGTTGTAAACCAACCTTACCTCAATTAAAAAAAATATTTTAAAAGAAAATAAATTCAAATTAAAAATTTATTTCTGGCAGACCTGGCGTGCAGGGGAGCGCATCCCCGGCACCGGCATTTTTCAGCAGGGACCTTTCTTGCTGGAGACTGTGTGAACCCAGCAGGAGGCTCACCGAGGAGACAGAGGTAAGCTGGGAGGCTTGCCCATGCAGGGCGCCTTCTAGCCTGCAGTTCCAGCTCAGAGGGGAGCAGCACCCACCGCTGGGGCAGACCCCAGGCGTGCAGGGCAGCACGTTCCCGCATCGCCATTTTTGCAGCAGGGACCTTTCTTTGCTGGAGACTTGTGAACCCAGCAGAAGTTCCCCAGAGGAGCCAGTGGTGAGCTGGGAAGGTCGCCCAAGATACTGGCCAGTACCAGCAACACAGTGTCACAAGGAATACGGCAAATTAGAAAACAGGCAGTAGGGAGTAGAAAAACCACATGCAACCCAGCAACTCCTCAGCAAAAAAGCACACCGTGAAAAGAAAACCATCTACCAGATTGCAACGACAGTAACTTGGAAGAACTTCTGAGCCTTCCAGATAGAGAATTTAAAATTGCTGTGATTAAAAAACTGACAGAAGTCATAAAGGAAAACAATGATAAGGGGAAAATAATTAATGACCAGAAGAATGAAATTGAGTCCCTAAAGAGGGAAGTAAAAGAAATGCAGGAGATCAAAGAATAAATGGAGACGCTAAAGAACTCTGGGAAAAGCAATGAAAGCAGAATAGATGAAATGGAAGAATGAATAAGTACTCTTGAAGACATAGAAATAAAAAGAACTAAAACAGAAAAGGAAGGAGAAGTACGAAGGAAAAAGATGGAAGAAAGACTTCGGGAACTATCTGACTCCATGAGGAAAGGAAATATAAGAGTTATAGGAATACCAGAAGGAGAGGAGAGAGATGTAGGAACAGAGAAAATATTCAGGGATATAATTGAAGAGAACTTCCCAAATGCGAAGAAGGAGCTGAAAATTGATATACAAGAAGCAAGAAGAACACCAAACTTCCACGACGAAAGGAAAAATACAGCAAGACACATAATAGTAAAGCTCCCAAGAATCCAAGACAAGGAAAAAATAATGAAACTAACAAGAGGGAAGAAACAGATAACATTCAAAGGGAAACCAATCAGACTGACATCAGACTTCTCTGAAGAAACACTACGGGCAAGGAGAGAGTGGAGGGACATAGTCAACAGACTCCAAGAAAACAGATGCCAACCAAGAATACTCTATCCCGCAAAGCTCTCCTTCCTCTTTGAAGAAAGAATAAGGACCTTCCCAGACAAACAGAAACTCTGGAATTTTATTACGACTAAACCCCCACTCCAAAAAATACTACAAGGAGTCCTAAAGCCAGAACCTCAGAGGGACAAATAACAACAAAAGAAGGCCAAAGAAAGTTATTAAAAGAATAAATAAATAAAATCTAAGGAAAGACAAACACAATGGCAAATACAGATGCTAACATATCAATACTAACTCTAAATGTAAATGGACTAAATTCTCCAATAAAAAGACACAGAGTTGCAGGCTGGATTAAGAAACAAAACCCAACCTTTTGCTGTCTCCAGGAAACACATTTAGCTGCAAAAGATAAAAATAGACTCAAAGTTAAAGGATGGAAAACAATTCTACAAGCAAATGGACCAAAAAAGAAGGCAGGAACAGCTATAGTCATATCAGATAAAACAGATTTCAAACTTAAAAAGATAAAAAGAGACCCCAGTGGTCATTACATTATGATCAAGGGGACAATACTTCAAGAAGAAATAACACTCATTAACATATATTCACCAAACGAAGGCGCACCAAAATATATCAGACAACTATTGGCATCTCTGAAAACAGACATCAGAGAAAACACATACGTAGTGGGAGACTTCAACACCCCACTATCAACAATGGATAGATCAACAAGACGAAAAATAAGTAAAGACACTAAAGCTCTAAATAAGGATCTAGAGTGCTTGGGCTTAACAGACATCTATAGAACACTAAACCCAAAAAAATCTGAGTATACATTTTTCTCAAGCGCACACGGATCATTCTCTAGGATCGATCATATACTGGGGCACAAGACAAACATCAACAGATACACCAAGATTGAAATCATACCAACCATCTTTTCTGACCATGAAGGCATCAAACTAGAAATAAACCATAAAAAGAAGGCAAGGTACTCTCCTACCTCGTGGAGATTGAAACCCACACTACTGGAAGTCCGCTGGACTAACGAGGAGATAAAAGAAGAAATTAAAAAATTCTTTGAATTGAATGACAAGGAGGACACCAATTTCCTAAATGTATGGGATGCAGCAAAAGCAGTAATAAGAGGAAAATATATAGCAATAGAAGCTCACATCAAAAAACAAGAAAGAACTCAAAGAAACAACCTAATCTCAAAGCTCAAAGATCTAGAAAAAGAACAACAAAAAAACCCCAAAACCAGCAGAAGAAAAGAAATAATAAAAACCAAAGCAGAAATAAATGAATTCGAAACTAAAAAAACAATCCAAAAGATCAATGAAACCAAGAGCTGGTTCTTCGAAAAAATAAATAAAATAGATAAACCCCTAGCCAGGCTCACAAGGGCAAAAAGGGAGAAAGCACAAATACACAGGATCATAAATGAAAGAGGAGAAATCACAACGGACACAGCAGAAATCAAAAGAATAATCAGTAACTACTATGAACAGTTATATGGAAACAAGTTCAACAATCTAGAGGAGATGGACAAATTCCTACAACTCTACAATCACCCAAAGCTAGATAAAGAAGAAATAGAACACCTAAACAGACCAATTACAAGCAGCGAAATTGAAATGGTAATCAAAAACCTCCCCAAAAACAAAAGCCCAGGACCTGATGGATTTACAAATGAATTCTACCAAACATTCAGAGACGAATTGGTGCCTATCCTTCACAAACTCTTCCAAAATATTGAGAAGGAAGGTATAATACCTAACACATTCTATGAAGCCAACATTACACTAATACCAAAACCGACAAGGACAACACAAAAAAAGAAAACTATAGGCCAATCTCCCTAATGAACACTGATGCAAAAATCCTCAATATAATTTTAACTATCAGAATCCAACAGTGTATCCATAAGGTAATTCACCACGACCAAGTAGGATTCATTCCAGGGACACAAGGATGGTTCAACATCCAAAAATCAATCAACGTTATCCAACACATCAACAAAAAGAAATATAAAAAACATATGATAATATCAATAGATGCCGGAAAACATTCAACAAAGTGCAACACCTATTCATGATAAAAGCCCTTGAAATTCTTGGGATACAAGGAACATACCTCAACATCATAAAGGCCATATACGACAAGCCAACAGCCAGTATCATTCTCAATGGTGAAAAGCTGAAAGCATTTCCATTAAGATCTGGAACAAGACAAGGATGTCCACTCTCACCACTGCTTTTCAATATAATACTGGAAGTCCTAGCCAGAGCAATAAGACAAGAGAAAGACATACAAGGAATCCAAATAGGAAAAGAAGAAGTCAAACTATCACTATTTGCAGATGATATGATAATATACATAGAGAACCCCAAAAACTCCATAGAAAAACTAATTGAACTCATCAATCAATTCAGCAAAGTGGCAGGATACAAAATCAACATGCAAAAGTCAGATGCCTTCCTATACACTAACAATAAATCTGAAGAAGAAGAAATAAAAAAAACCATCCCCTTTATTATCGAAACAAAAAAAAATCAAATACTTGGGAATAAATCTAACAAAAGAGGTAAAGGACCTTTACAAAGAAAACTATAAAACACTGTTAAAAGAAATAGAAGAAGATACAAAGAAATGGAAAGACATCCCCTGCTCATGGATTGGAAGAATAAACATTATTAAAATGGCCATCCTACCAAAAGCAATATACCGATTCCATGCTATTCCAATAAAAATTTCAATGTTATTCTTCAAAGAAATAGGACAATTATTGATGAAATTCATATGGAATCACCAAAAACCCCGAATAGCCAAAGATCTCCTGAAAAAAAAAAAGAAGGGAATGGAGGCATCACACTCCCAGATTTCAGGCTATACTACAAAGCCATAATCATCAAAACTGCATGGTATTGGAACAAGAACAGACACACAGACCAATGGAATCAGAAATAAACCCACAGATTTATGGTCAACTAATATTTGACAAAGGAGCAAAGAATACGCATTGGAGCAAAGAAAGTCTGTTCAATAAAGGGGCGGAGCAACATGGCGGCGAGGAGACGCTGCGAGTAAGATCTCCCATTAAAAAAAGTTAATAGGGAGGAAAAGCGGCAGGTCCCAGTGAGAACTGAGACAGGGAAGATAAACGGACGACTCCAGCAAACTGCCCGAAGAAGAAAGTTGCCATAAAAGAGGACGAGAAGGGAGGGAAGCGCAGAACCCTGCTCCCCTCCCCCGCCCACAGAGGCGGCACTCTCCGACCGGCAGAGACGAGGGAAACAACAAACCAAAACGCCCAACAAGAAAAACGGATGCAGCAAGTGGGACTGTGAGTGGAAAGGAACTATTTCAGCCACCACACCCCGTGAACGGGAGCTGAGGCGAACCCTGCAGGATCCGCCGCGGAGGTGAGCTCCAGGCGCCAGTAAAGAGAGCCCCGCCCACCAGGAGGAGACCAGCACCAGCACACAGCCCTGGCCGCCCGGTAAGCTTGCGCGAAAGCGGCGCTCGGATTGCAGCTGCCCAGGGCCCTGCGCCTGCGACCTAGGCTTGTGGGGAGACGGCGGAGGCCCTCCCTGAGTGAGCAGGAACAAGGTGCCCAGGCAGAGGAGCGGGATTCAAAAGGCGCCATTCCCGCGCCACTGATCTGGGCTACAGCCCGCGTCCTGGAACTGAGGGCTTTGGAACTGAGACCCGGGCGGAGGCCCTCCCTGAGTGAGCAGGAACAAGGCGCCCAGGCAGAGGAGCGGGATTCAAAAGGCGCCATTCCCGCGCCACTGATCTGGGATACAGCCCGCGTCCTGGAACTGAGGGCTTTGGAACTGAGACCCGGGCGGAGGCCCTCCCTGAGTGAGCAGGAACAAGGCGCCCAGGCAGGGGAGCGGGATTCAAAAGGCGCCATTCCCACGCCACTGATCTGGGCTACAGCCCGCGTCCTGGAACTGAGGGCTTTGGAACTGAGACCCGGGGCACGAAATTAGGGGCGTGGGTTCCCCACGACGGTGGGGCACAAGGCAGACACAGCACCCCAAAGCCGTTGAGGTGTACCCTACCATCCCCGCTCTGCTCCCTGTCCCACAGGGTGGAAAATCAGCTCCCCAAGGGCTCTAGGAGAGATCTCTGGTGCCACCTAGCGACTTGACCCCAGCACAGGCTACTGAAGGAGCTAGTGGCCAGCTGGGGAGTTAGCCCACACCGGGCCCCTTCTGAACAAGTAGTCTGAGCCCACAGGGAGAGCGAGCACCCACAGCCGGGGCAGACCAGGCGCGCAGAATAGTGTGCCTGAGACCAGAAGCGCAGGGAGTGTGTCCCACATCACCATTTTAGAACAGGGACATTTCTTCAGTAAAGACTACCTGCAGAAGGCTTCCTCAGGAGCCAGAGGTGAGCGGGGGAGTTCGCCCATGCCAGACCCCCTCTGGCCTGCAGTCCAAGCCCAGAGGGGAGCAGGAACCCACCGCCGGGGCAGACCAGGCGCACAGGGGAGTGTGTCCCCACATCGGCATTTTAGAACAGGGACCTTTCTCCAGTAAAGGCTGCTTGAAACTGACAGATGACTCCTGGAAGAACCAGAGGGGAACAGAGAAGCCCACCCAAGATGCCGGCAAGTCCCAACAACACAGTGTCCCAACGCATACGGCAAATTAGAAAACAGACAGTAGGGAGGAGAAGAACCACACGCAACCTAGCAACTCTCCAGAGAAAAAGCACACCACAAAAAGAAAGCCAGCCCCCAGATTGCAACGACAATAACTTGGAAGAATTTCTGAGCCTTCCAGAAAGAGAATTTAAAATTGCCGTGATTAAAAACTGACAGAAGTCATAAAGGAAAACAATGATAAGGGAAAAATAATCAACGATCAGAAGAATGCAATTGAGTCCCTAGAGAGGGAAAACAATGGTCAGAAGAAAGAAATTGAGTCCCTAAAGAGGGAAGTAAAAGAAATGCAGGAGATCAAAGAATTAATGGAAGAACTAAAGAATTCTGGGAAAAGCAATGAAAGCAGAATAGATGAAATGGAAGAACGAATAAGTAATCTTGAAGACACAGAAATAAAAAGAACCAAAACAGAGAAGGAAAGAGAAGTACGAAGGAAAAAGAACGAAGAAAGACTTCGGGAACTATCGGACTCCATGAGGAAAGGAAATATAAGAGTTATAGGAATACCAGAAGGAGAGGAGAGAGATGTAGGAACAGAGAAAATATTCAAAGAGATAATTGAAGAGACTTCCCAAATGTGAAGAAGGAGCTGAAAATTGATATACAAGAAGCAAGAAGAAACCAAACTTCCACGACGAAAGGAAAAATACAGCAGACACATAATAGTAAAGCTCCAAGAATCCAGGACAAGGAAAAAAAATGAAGCTGGCAAGAGGAAGAAACAGATAACATTCAAAGGAAAACCAATCAGGCTGACATCAGACTTCTCCGAAGAAACACTACGGCAAGGAGAGTGGAGGGACATAGTCAACAGACTCCAAGAAAACAGATGCCAACCAAGAATACTCTATCCGCAAAGCTCTCCTTCCTCTTTGAAGAAAGAATATGGACCTTCCCAGACAAACAGAACTCCGGAATTTCATTGCAACTAAACCCCCACTCCAAAAATACTACACAGGAGTTCTAAAGCCAGAACCTCAGAGCGACGAATAACAATGAAAGAAGGCCAAAAAAAAAAAAAAAGTTATTAAAAGAATAAATAAATAAAATCAAAGGAAAGACAAACACAATGGCAAATACAGATGTTAACATATCAATATTAACTCTAAATGTAAATGGACTAAACTCTTCAATAAAAAGACACAGAGTTGCAGCCTGGATTAAGAAACAAACCCAACCTTTTGCTGTCTCCAGGAAACACATTTAGCTACAAAAGATAAAATAGGCTCAAAGTTAAAGGATGGAAACATCCTACAAGCAAATGGACCAAAAAGAAGCAGGAACAGCTATACTTATATCAGATAAAACAGATTTCAAACTCAAAAGATAAAAAGAGACCCCAATGGTCACTACATTATGATCAAGGGACAATACTTCAAGAAGAAATAACACTCATTAACATATACTCACCAAACGAAGGAGCACCAAAATATATCAGACAACTGTTGTCCTCTCTGAAAACAGACATCAGAGAAAACACATACGTAGTGGGAGCTTCAACACACCACTATCACAATGGATAGATCAACAAGACAAAAAATAAGTAAAGAAACAAAGCTCTAAATAAGACCTAGAGCAATTGGGCTTAACAGACATCTATAGAACACTAAACCCAAAAAAACGGAGTACACATTTTTTCTCAAGCGCACACGGATCATCTCTCCAGGATCGATCACATACTGGGGCACAAGACAAACATCAACAGATACACCAAGATTGAAATCATATCAACCATCTTTTCTGACCATGAAGGCATCAAACTAGAAATAAACCATAAAAAGAAGGCAAGGAACTTTCCTACCTCATGGAGATTAAAACCACACTACTGGAAGACCATTGGACTAATGAGGAGATCAAAGAAGAAATTAAAAAATTTTTTGAATTGAACGACAAGGAGGACACCAATATCCTAAATGTATGGGATGCAGCAAAAGCAGTAATAAGAGGAAAATATATAGCAATAGAAGCTCACATCAAGAAACAAAGAACGCAAAGAAACACCTAATCTCGAAGCTCAAAGATCTAGAAAAAGAACAACAAGAAAACCCAAAACCAGTAGAAGAAAGAAATATAAAAACCAAAGCAGAAATAAATGAAATTGAAACTAAAAAACAATCCAAAAGATCAATGAACCAAGAGCTGGTTCTTTGAAAAAATCAATAAAATAGACAAACCCTAGCCAGGCTCACAAAGGAAAAAAGGGAGAAAGCACAAATAACAGGATCATCAATGAAGAGGAGAAATCACAACGGACACAGCAGAAATCAAAAGAATAATCAGTAACTACTATGAACAGTTATATGGAAACAAGTTTAACAATCTAGAGGAGATGGACAAATTCCTACAACTCTACAATCACCAAAGCTAGATAAAGAAGAAATAGAACACTAAACAGACCAATTACATTAGCGAAATTGAAATGGTAATCAAAACTCCCAAAACAAAAGCCAGGACCTGATGGATTTACAAATGAATTCTACGCAAACATTCAGAGACGAATTAGTGCCTATCCTTCACAAACTCTTCCAAAAAATTGAGAAGGAAGGGACAATACCAAACACGTTCTATGAAGCCAACATTACACTAATACCAAAACCGAACAAGGACAACACAAAAAAGGAAAACTACAGGCCAATCTCCCTAATGAACACTGATGCAAAAATCCTCAATAAAATTTTAGCTATCAGAATCCAACAATGTATCCATAAGATAATTCACCACGACCAAGTTGGATTCATTCCAGGGGCACAAGGATGGTTTAACATCCGAAAATCAATCAACGTTATCCAACACATCAACAAAAAGAAATATAAAAACCATATGATAATATCAATAGATGCTGAGAAAGCTTTCGACAAAGTGCAACACCCATTCATGATAAAAGCCCTTGAAATTCTTGGGATACAAGGAACATACCTCAACATCATAAAGGCCATCTATGACAAGCCAACAGCCAGTATCATTCTCAATGGTGAAAAGCTGAAAGCAATTCATTAAGATCTGGAACAAGACAAGGATGTCCACTCTCACATTGCTTTTCAATATATACTGGAAGTCCTAGCCAGGGCAATAAGACAAGAGAAAGACATCAAGGAATCCAAATAGGAAAAGAAGAAGTCAAACTATCACTATTTGCAGACGATATGATATTATACATAGAGAACCCAAAAACTCCACAGAAAAGCTAATTCAACTCATCAATCAGTTCAGTAAAGTGGCAGGATACAAAATCAACACGCAAAAGTCAGTAGCCTTCCTATACACAAACAATAAATCTGAAGAAGAAGAAATCGAAAAGACCATCCCTTTTGTTATTGAAACAAAAAAAATCAAATATTTGGGAATATCTAACAAAAGAGGTAAGGACCTATACAAAGAAAACTATAAAACACTGTTAAAAGAAATAGAAGAAGACACAAAGAAATGGAGAGACATCCCCTGCTCATGGATGGAAGAATAAACATTATTAAATGGCCATCCTTCCAAAAGCAATATACAGATTCAATGCTATTCCAATCAAAATTTCAATGTCATTCTTCAAAGAAATAGAAAAATTATTGATGAAATTCATATGGAATCACAAAAAACCCGAATAGCCAAAGCTCTCCTGAAAAAAAAAGAAGGAATGGAGGCATCAGACTCCCAGACTTCAAACTATACTACAAAGCATAATCATCAAAACTGCATGTATTGGAACAAGAACAGACATACAGACCAATGGAATCGAATAGAAAATCCAGAAATAAACCCACAGATTTATGGTCAACTAATCTTTGACAAAGGAGCAAAGACTATGCATTGAGCAAAGAAAGTTTGTTCAATAATGGTGCTGGAAAACTGGGTCGCTACATGCAAAAGAATGAAACTTGACCACCACCTCACACATACACAAAATCAACTCAAAATGGATTAAAGAACTAGACATAAGACCTGAAACCATAAAATATATAGAAGGAAATATAGCGAAACACTACGTGATTTGCACATCAAAGACATCTTTACAGACACATCACCCAAAGCAGTGATAGTGAGGCAAAGATAACAGCTGGGACTATATCAAATTAAAGAGCTTTTGCACAGCAAAGAGACAATAACAAAACAAGAGAAACCCCACCAACTGGAGAACATTTTTGCACCCAACACTAATGATAAGGACTGATCACAAAAATCTGCAAAGAGCTGATGAGACTCAACAACAACAAAGAAAATAATCCAGTCAAATGGGCAGAAGAGCTTAAAAGAAACTTCTCTGAAGAGGAATGCAAATGGCCAACAGGCATATGAAAAAATGTTCAACATCATTGTCATCAGGGAAATGCAAATCAAAACTACCATGAGATACCATCTTACACCATGAGAATGGCACATATTAAAAAACTAGCAACAACAAATGTTGGCGAGGGTGTGGAGAAAAAGAACTCTTCTGCACTGTTGGTGGAGTGCAAACTGGTCCAACCTCTGTGGAAAGCTGTGTGGAGATTTCTGGACCTACTAAACATAGAGCTTCCATATGACCCAGCAATTCCACTCCTAGGTATTTACCAAAGGACACAGAAACATCAATTCCAAAGAACACTGCACCCTATGTTTATAGCAGCACTGTTTACAATAGCTAAGCTTTGGAAACAACCCAAATGCCCAAAAATAGATGACTGGATCAAGAAGATGTGGTACATATATATGGAATATTACTCAGCATTCAAAAAAGATAAACACATGCAATTTGCTGCAACATGGATGGCGCTGGAAGGGATCATGCTCAGCGAAATAAGCCAAAAAGAAAAAGAAAAATACCGGATGGTCTCACTCATAGCAGGAATCTAGAAAACTTAAATAATGGACCAGGAAAATGAAAAACTATAAGAAAGTGAAAAAAAATCAACAAAAAACTATGACCAGAGACACTTTTAGGGGGCGGGGGCGGGGGGAGGGATTGGGGTCAGAATGGGGGGCGGCAATTTTATGGGGAATATAACAATAAAATTTAAAAAAAAAAAAAATGAACAATGATGTAAAAATTAAATAGAAAAAAGAAAACAATAAACAATGTCATCTCAATTTTAAAAAATAACAATAAAAATAATAGTGTGTACACTGTAAATAAAAAAGAAAGAAAAAAAAAAAAAAGAAAGTCTGTTCAATAAATGGTGCTGGGAAAACTGGGCCGCTACATGCAAAAGAATGAAGCTTGATTACTACCTCACACCATACACAAAAAACAACTCAAAATGGATTAAAGAACTAGACATAAAACCTGAAACCATAAAATACATAGAAGGAAATATAGGCGAAACACTACATGATTTGCACATCAAAGACATCTTTACAGACACATCACCCAAAGCAGTGATAGTGAAGGCAAAGATCAACAGCTGGGACTACATCAAATTAAAGAGCTTCTGCACAGCAAAAGAGACAATAACAAAAACAAAGAGAAACCCCACCAACTGGGAGAACATTTTTGCACACAACACTAATGATAAAGGATTGATCACAAAAATCTGCAAAGAGCTGATGAGACTCAACAACAACAAAGAAAATAATCCAGTCAAAAAATGGGCAGAAGAGCTAAAAAGAAACTTCTCTGAAGAGGAAATGCAAATGGCCAACAGGCATATGAAAAAATGTTCAACATCACTTGTAATTATGGAAATGCAATCAAAACTACCATGAGATACCATCTTACACCAGTTGAGAATGGCACATATTAAAAAAACTAGCAACAACAAATGTTGAGGGTGTGGAGAAAAAGGAACTCTTCTGCACTGTTGGTGGGAGTGCAAACTGGTCCAACCACTATGGAGAGCTGTGTGGAGATTTCTGGACCTACTAAACATAGAGCTTCCATAGGATCCAGCAATTCCACTCCTAGGTATTTACCCAAAGGACACAGAAACATCAATTCCAAAGAACACCTGCACCCCTATGTTTATAGCAGCACTATTTACAATAGCTAAGCTTTGGAAACAGCCCAAATGCCCAAAAATAGATGACTGGATCAAGAAGATGTGGTACATATATACCATGGAATATTACTCAGCATTCAAAAAAGATAAACACATACAATTTGCAGCAACATGGATGGAGCTGGAAGGGATCATGCTCAGCGAAATAAGCCAGAAAGAAAAAGAAAAATACCGGATGGTCTCACTCATAGCAGGAATCTAGAAAACTTAAATAAGGGACCAGGAAAATGAATAACTATAAGAAAGTGAAAATCAAAATCAACAAAAATCTATGAACCAAAGACACTTTTGGGGGGGTGGGTGGAGGGGAGGGATTGGGGTCAAAATGGGGGGGTTGAAATTGTATGGGGAATATAAAAATAAAATTTATTATAAAAAATTATTTCTAATTATGTTATTTTGACTTGTAATTTAAATCTGTAGTCACTCATCAGTCTTTGGGTACTAACCCAGGATTTTTAAAAAGTGTAAAAAGTATTACTTCTTAGAGTTCATACATTTCTTGTATTACCTGTTGATGATTTTATTTGGGTTTCTCCATAGTGAAATGAAGAATATTTGTGAAGTCAACTAAATGAAGAATCCTTTTATTAGAGTTTATAATTTTTCTTCGTTGTTTTCTTACTGTTGCCAATTTGTTGCTCCCTCGAACAGTTTTGTCATAGTTTGCTTTCTTTTTATACTCATAATTAAATTACTTGAATTTTCTAAGAACTGTATACAACAGCCATATAAACGTATGTGGAATGATTCCAGATGAGCTACAATTCAACTGGTGAAGTGGAAAAATACAGATATACTGGGGAGGATAATAAGTCCTCGAGGAATGTAGTTTTGTTACAATGTTCATGAGAAAAAAGGAAATCTCAGCCCAAAGTTGAATAAAATGATGTTTTTGGAGGAGCTGCTTTTGTTATATGCCATTTGGCTTAAAATTAGTTTCTAAGAACCTGTCGATGGCATTAAATAAGAAGTTAATGTACCTCCAAGCTAACTGTAGCAAAAATATCCTTCAGGAGTGGGCGTAGGGAAACTTAACAGTTTGGTTAATTGTTTTGGGGAAGATGGTTTATGACTGCCCCTCTTGAACTTAACATTTCTGTCTAAGGTTAACAGAAAACTAATAAAATAGCATTTTCATTAGGAGAAATCAGAAGGTATTCAGTGCAATGATGGTCCTTCAATAACAGTAAATAGATTTAGAAAAAAATATTCAGGTTTAAGTTAGGCAAGACTTCTTTGCTTTTATTTTATTACCTGAGTCTACCTGTATTGTAGAAACGGGTTGTCGTTTTTTTTAAATTACATTTTTTTATTGAGGTCACTTTGACTTACAATGCTGTATATGATTTAAGGAAACAGGTTCACACCTCTTCAGATGCCTGTTACCATACCACGTGGACCCACTGCTAAAGGTCCCATAATAAAGTATTATAAACTGTTTTAAAGATTTGTTGAAAGTCATGAAATCTCTTACCTTCTCAAATATCTACAGCCTACACTTGCAGAACTACTAAAGAAATGGAACTGAAGTTAAACATGTTAATTATGGGGAATTTGTTTTAATTTTCTTTTGTCTGTAAAATGGGAAGAGTAGTAGTTTCTGCTATAAGTTTGCTGTTATATAATTATGCTAGAAAAGAATAAAAAGTATTGTGCTCAATTTTCCTCTTACGTAGTAGTTACAAAATGTAAAATAAAAATTTAAAGTTTACAAGGAATTCTATCTTTTGAGTTAACTCTTGTATGTAAAATAATGGTGATAAACAATTTACATGTCTGTTCTAACCATAGTGTGAGAGTAAGTGATAAGGAAGATAAAGATGCTCCCATTTTAATGCAAAATTCATAGATAAATTATATGAAAAGTGGAGTTAAGTTCAGATTATTGAAATAAAATAAAGATGAAACTCTCATTTCTCTCTGAAATAAATTTATAATGATGAGATTACTGTTGTTTCATTTGTATGAGATATTTACATTATGAATTAGTCTTTGATAAGGCAACTCATTTTTGATGGGAAGTTAATTTTGAACTTTTTTGTTCAAGAAAAATTAGTACGCTGACACAAAGGTACGCTGATTCACAATAGTTGTAATCAAAGTTGTAATCAGAACCAAAGTTCCCCTTACTACAGGGCAAGAAACACCAGAGTTCTCCACACCTCCTCTAATTGATTTCTATCCAGCCATTTCATTTAATCTGTGTCTATGGTGTTTTGGGCAAGATCAGTCTCACTCTACATGTAAGGCTGGAGAAAGACCATGTCCCCAAAGGTCTGTTTTATGAGTAAAATCTACACACCCAAGATTTCCCCCCATATTGATGGACTGCTCTCATGGAACAATGAGAATTTTATAGAACTGAAATTTTCTGCTCTCAGACTGTTTGGTGAAAGCTCATACAAACTGTAATTAGGACAAAGTCACATGAAACTAAACAGAAAGAGGTTTAGTTTCCATTTTGGCACTAAGCAAGTTCTTCCAGTGTACAGAAAGAAGGACCTCTCTTCCTTTTTCTAATTCTGCTTTCTTGTACATTAGAATTATCACTAGATCAAGAACACAAATTTGGCATCATCCCTGGGCTTTTTTTGCTTGTAACAAACACTAAAACTTTTCTCTGCTGTGAAATATCTGCTGTGTTAGATCACTTCTTAGGCCTGTATGACTCAACAGATAAAAACATCTCCCCCCCTTTAAAATATAGCTCTTATAAATCAAGCAAATTATACATTACACCTCTGAGAATGCCTTTGTCAAAAAAACCAGAAACAGTAAGTGTTGGCTATCAAGTGGAGAAGAAGGAACCCTCGTAGACTATTGGTGGGAATGTAGTTGGTCCAACCACAATGGAAAACAGTATGGAGAGTTCTCAAAACATTTCAAGTGCATATACCACATGATCCAACAATTCCACTCCTAGGTATCTACCTAAATAATACAGAGAGCACTAATTCAAAGGGGATATGTGCAGCACACCTGTGTTAATTGCAACACTATTTACAATAGCCAATCAAGGGAAACAACCAAAGAGCCTGTTGACAGAGGAGTGGATTAAGGAGGTATGGGTATACACAGTGGAATATTACTCAGCTGTTAAAAAATAAAGTATTGCAGCGAAATAAGCCAGAAAGAAAAAGAAAAATACCAGATGGTCTCACTCATAGCAGGAATCTAGAAAACTTAAATAAGGGACCAGGAAAAAGAATAACTATGAGAAAGTAAAAATCAAAATCAACAAACAACTATGAACCAGAGACACTCTATGGGGGGTGGGGGGCGGGGAAGGGAGGGATTGGGGTCAAAATAAGGGGGTTGCAATTGTATGGGGAATATAAAAATAAAAAAGAGAGAGAGAAAAAAGCAAATTAAACACACACACACACACACACACAAATAAAGTATTGCCATTTGTGACAATGTGGATGGAAATGGAGGGTATAATGTTAAGCAAAATAAGTCAGAAAAAGAATAACAAATACCAGACAATTTTATTCGTATGTGAAAGATAAGGAAACAAAGCAAAGGATCAGAGAGAACCAAACCAACACATACCCTTAGGCTCTGACTGCAGAACTGAGGTTGCCAGAGGGGCAGCAAGGAGGAAGATGGGATCCAGTGGACTGTGGGGGAAGGTTACTTATACTTCGGTGGTGGGCATTGTCTGGTAGTATGTATTTGAAAAGATGTGAACCTGGGCGCCTTAATCATATGCAGTGTTGTAAGCCAACTTTACCTCATGAAGAATAAGTGCACAAATTAAAAAGTTATCTCTTTCCATTATTTAATTAAACTAAATATTGATAATATTGATGGACACACAAGCACATTCAACACACAACCTGATACTTCTCAGTTCAGGGTAAATTGGTAAACCTCCCTGTGACTGTGATCCCGCACCAGCTGCATGGATGAGTGTGTGGGCCTCTCTGCAGAATTTCCTGCTTTCCTTATAATGTTAAAAGCAACTGGCAGTTGGAAAAGCTGTTAAAAGTCAAACTGTAGGAAGGGGAGGGAAGGTTTTCAGAGCAGTCATCGGACTAAATTTTAGGTGGAGGAGTGTCATGGGGTAACTAGAGAACTTACTCAAGGCATTGCTTACACCTCCAATCCATTGTTATTATTTCCAGATTTGTGTGTTTGGATGTGGAGAGAGGTGCTGATATGCTCACATTTCCTAAGGCTTTGTCTTAGGATCGTAACCCTCTCAATGAAAGTAATTTACTCTCTATAGTCTAATTTGATATTCCTCTGGAACCCATTTCATCTGCATCTAGAAATACACATGACCATGTGTATAATGTTTTAATGTAAATTTTCAGAGGATTATGCTTCAGGGCAGGCCCAAATTACTCTGAATTCCATATTAAGTATTTGACCTTCATAAAGAAAATTTTATTTAAAAAGTAAGTTATTTCTAGTTTGTATTTTTCAGTGTATGTGCTTACTTTCAGTTCTAAAAATACTAGTTTGGAGATGTCTAAGTAACAATTTTTTTATGAGCTCAAAATTAATCTCTTTTTTGTTTCCTTAATTCAAAAAGCAACATTTTTTGAACATTTAAAGAAAAATTTCTTTTATGTTAAGATTAAAAAGAAATTTTAGCTCCTGTAAACACTACACAGGCATCTTCAAAGCCTATGAAAAGAACAATTTGGATAGCATGTCTCTTTGACCTTTAATTTTAGTATTACCAGTGATATTGTATTTTAAAAATAACTGGAGGATTCTTTTCTTTAAAGAATAGGCAGTGCTTATTTAAACCCTTAAATTTTATTATGTCAATTGTTCAATTTGGCCTCCATTCCAAATGCCATGTTCTAAAATGACAGGTGTCAGTGTGTGGAGGTAGGACATGGAGGAAAGGTGACTTAGTATCAGTGTATGATTATGGTCTTAACAGAAGCTTTCATATATTGATTAATTACAGATGTAAAACTGAGGCATGGCAGGAAGATGCCAAGACTTCTCTAAATCAATCTTTGCTGGGTAGACTTATCTATCATGTATTTTTCAGCTTGTTGGAGGAAAGTTTTAAACGATGAACTGGATTTCCTCATCCAAATTTAAAGAGATATTAGTAGAGAATTTTTTCCTATTCATCAATTTAAAATTTCCTTTTTGGATTAGATTAAAATTTCTATAGAATTTTAATCATCTTCGTTGCTGAGTTAGTTCTCATCAAACTGAGCTCTGATGATTCTCTGTTTTCTTTTTCTCAGTAGGTTCTTGGCTGGGTCTGTACCAGTTTCCCTTCAAAGTTTGCTTTTTCAAAATTGTATGAGATAGGTTAAAAAGGATGTGATTACACTGTTCCCTCAAGTACTGTCACCTCGGATATGATTTAAAACAGAAGTTGACATTACACCCAGATGTACCTAGATGGGTTAAGTTAATAGATTCTTGAGTACATGTTGCCTTTTGTTGTCTACCTTTATCATGCAAGTACAGAAACACTTATTTCCATGGGTTTCTTTTAGCATGTAACTGAACTTTCACTCCCCCTAACATACATTCTTTTGTGCTATATGTTTTGATTTCATTCTTTAGAAAGATAATTATGACTTAAGAGGGAACTTATGCTGGGAAGAAGAGGTCCTGATTTTTCCAAAAGACCTTTTCAGAAAACACTTATGTACCACTCAAAACATCAATAAACTCTCATTTTTTTAAGATTTATTTATTTATGCATACAAGAGCTGGGGTCCAGGCTAGAGATGCGGGGGGTGAGAGGATTCACCAGAGACAGAGCAGGGAACAAAACAGGCAGACTGACTGAAATATACTGCTGAGGGTAGCAGCAGGTGAGACAGGAGAGGTCTGCTGCGCCATGTGGGCTGCTCCCTGGCTGCTGGGGATCAAACTCATGCTGCAGAGGCTACAGACCACCTCATAGTGCAGTGCTTAACCCCTTGCGCCACCAGGGAAGCCCTAAACTCTCATTCTTTTATGCATTTATTTTACAGTTATTTTTACCTCTGATTTTCTATATTGGAACATCTGAAAATGTATCTGATCAAATTCTCATGTATGAAGAATATGAATATAAAGGATATTTAGAGACTTTAGCAATTCATGTAATATGCTAAAAGCTGAGAGTTACATATATTTTTGATGGTAACTAATTGAGTTAACTGGCCTTCATGATATTATTAAACAATCAAATATTTGAGGAACATGTGTCAGATTCTGCAGGATACAGATAAGATTTTGCTTTCAAATGTGCTTGTGTTGCAAAGACAATCTTATGTGACAGCATGTCATAGAGATAAGAGTATGGGATTCAGCCTGTGGTATGCTGGGCTAATGTTTAACAAGTTCTCTCTGTGATAGTGTTTGCTGATTACTGTGATGTCAATACTCCTAATATAGTTCAAGCTCCTGATGGTTTAATAACTAGTTGCCCCGATTCCTGAAAATTGAACAATTGGCTTCCTTGAACAGGCAGGACCCAGCTCTAATTACCATTGATTTGTTGTCTTGAGAAGCACAGTGGACTCTATCTAGCGACTGTATTACCTGTGAACTTGTTAATAATTACCTTGAAAACTTAACGTAGCAAATGCTATAGTTGTTCATCACTAGTAATGAACAGTTAATGACCTTGGAACACCTATCTCCGATTACCGAGTCTCAACTTAGATATTATTTATTGTTAGAAATTGTTGAATCTTTTGTGTATAAAGCTTGATGTCTTTTATCACTTCCCAAAGGGTCATAGAAATTAGCTTTTCTCTCCTGAAACTCCAACTGGATTTCTATCCTTTCTTTTCACTTTCTTCTTCATTTTTTTAATATTTTATTTATTTATTTATACAAGCACTGGGTACAGTCAGAAGCGCGGGAGGGTGAGAGAATTCACCAGAGCCAGAGTAGGGAGCAGAACAGGCAGACTGATGAAGTACACTGCTGAGGGGAGCAGCAGGTGTGGCAGGAGAGGTGTACGGGCTATGTGAGACCCTCGCCAGCAGCTGGGGATCGAACCGGTGCTGCTGAGGCTGCGGGCAGCTTTACAGCCCAGCGCTCAACTGCTGCGCCACCAGGGAGGCCCTTCTTCATTTTTTAAACTCCTTTTTCTTATTTAAATGCTCATTTATTTCATGTATTACTTTTTGTTACGATCTCTGTAGTGTAAGCTATTGCATTGAGGAAAGGGCTTTTACCCTGAATCTCCACTGTTATCTAGAGCAATGTGTGGGGCCAATTGGGTGCTCAATAAATATTTTTAAATTAAATTAATAAATTAAGATGATGAGTGCATTAGGCTATATATAAAATTAGCACAGGTTTATATAGATCTCCAATTTCTATATAATGCACTGATGTTTTTTCCACTCTGATATTTTCACTTCATCAAAAATGCATGTAAACTCTGAGAGAGCTTCAATTCCCTAAAGTTCACCCTTTCTCCTCAAAACTTCCTTATTTGTTTGGTGTGGTTTACTTTGATTGTACAAATATCATCTCTTTCTTTTCTGTCCAGATGCTTTTAATTCACTTCTGGTGTTGCTTTGTTTGTGTGTAGAAAACAGACCAATAGCAGCTTCAGTGCTAGTTTTTCTCACTGTTTCAACCTTTTTGTTTTCCAGTTCATTCTTAGGCTGACATTATTCTGTGGATTTGTTATTTTTTTACCCCAAACTATTGAGTTACTTTAGTGATTCATAATGTGAAATACATAATTTCTGTAATAGCCTATACTGCAGATCCTTTAGCTCAGCTGAGCTGCAAGTGTTATAATGTTCATGGCATGTATTACTTTATGTTTTTTGCTCATAGCTTTAATTCCCCCAGGTTCTCTTTGCTGTCTAACCTTCTGAAATTAATTATTGCCTTTTTATTGGTTCATATTTTCCAGTATCTATAGCCACTTTGTGAACTCAGAATTAATTTGGTCCTTTACCTCTCTGATCATCCATCAGCCAGATTAAGAAAGCAGGTTTTCAGATTTTCTTGGGTCAAAATAAAAGAAGGGGCGTCAGTTCACAGGTATATGCATAGCAGATACCTGGATGGTTAGGGGTTCAGGATCTAGAACAAAACTGCCTTTGTTCAAATTTTACTTCGGTAACTTGGTCGCCTTGGAAAAGTCCTTTCTCCTCTCTGTGCCTCAGTTTACTCTAATGGGCAATTAAGACAATACTGATAATCGCCTCAGAGATTTGGTGGGAGGAACACTTAGAAGAAGTTCTCAATAAATGTTATTTATGTTATTGCTGCTTCTACTACTACTACTACGGTATTTGTATATTGCCTTTGTAAATGTCTGTGTCTCTTAAAGGCTCTCACCTCTTCGTTCTCGAAGTCTCTGGAAACCATCAAAAATCCAAGCCAAATGCTTTACCTTTCACCAGGCTTCCTGCCTTCTACTATTTCTGACCTCATCCCTACGATCTCATATCTTTGGTTCACATCTGCCAACATGTTCCCTCCCGGGACTCCTCTCTGTTCATCCCCCATCGCCTGTTCACCTTGGTCTTCTTGACTTTGATTTTTCCTCTCTGCACTTTCTTTTTAATCTTCTTCTTCAGCTTTGTAGTGAAGCAGCCATGTGTGTCCACAATGTGCAGAGCCTCATCCCTTGTCTCATTAAAGCTAGGCATTGGCTGGTTTGTAAGAAGATTGAATATGCTTTCTCTTGCATGTCTATCTTTGGACAGATTTAGACTCTATTTATGTCATTAGTTAATGTGGTCCTAGGCTAACAGCACTGACCTATGTTCAGGCAGATAATTATTGTTTCTTTCAGGAGTGCCTCAGGGAATTGATTGTGGCTTGTGCAGTTGTCCTTTATATCTCTTCTCTGATAATTCTGCAACTCCAGCTCTCAAGTAAAAACCTAAATTAAATGCATACACTCTATGAGTGTGTAAAGGAGTCACTATAGAAATTTGCATTTAAATTCTTGGCTTTGAACTGAATAGCTCTTGTGATTTTTCTTTCTTTCCAAAAACATTCACAGCCTACATTTTACCCTTGGCTAGGACATGGGGCCTACATGGCTGGGTAAATGCTATTGTAGATATTGCTGTGAAGGTATTTTGTAGAGTTGGCTATAAATGTGATTAAATTTATAATCAGTTGACATTAAGTGAACTGTAGAGATTACGTGACACGAATGGGTCTTATTAAATCAGTTGAAAGCCTTAACAACCCAAACTGAATTTTCCCATCATAGAAGGAATTCTGTATCACCAGATACATAGAAATCCATAGTTGTTTTTAATCTGCTGTCCTCCCTACAAATTTTCAACTCAAGATTGCAACTGTGTCTTTTGCCTTAGCCCCAAGTTACTGCAGACACAGACTCTGATATCAAGAAGTGAGGTATAACAACTACGTAAAAATTTGGATGTGGCTTTAGAATTTGATAATGGGTAGAGTACATAAGAGTTTTGAGGCTCATGATCAAAAAAGCCTGCATTACCTTGTGTGATAAATGGGAAAATAAGTCTTCTTTGTAGGGTCCTTAGGGATCCTTTCAAATTGGCCACATGAGATTAAAGTGTTTGCTACACTCACAGTCTTAGAAGAGGGGGTCTTGGCATACTATGTAAAGTGGGTCCTATGTGGGGGATGCCCAGAGTGGATTTCATTAAGCAGGTCCAGAGCTGGGATTGGAGTGAGGATGTTTTATTAGGGATGAGAATCAAGTGCACAAGTACAAGATGGTGGGGATTTCCCTTGTGTGTTTCAATGTCAGTATGTTGTGGTCAGGGAATGACTACATGGAGAACTTAGGGTGGGCACCAGCCTTATCATACTGGTCACCTGGGCAGAGTGCTCCCAGTTTATGGGGATACTGAGTCATCAGAAAAATGTGAAGCTTAAAAAATTTACAACACTCCTTGAAGAGTGTTGTATAAATAAGGGTATAAATATGAATGTCACTGATGATGCTGGCAAGAACCCAGTGAGAAAGAGAGACAAGGGGATCTCTGTGTGGGGATGGAGGTGGAGGTTGGGATGGTGCATCTACAAGTCAGTGAGAAGATGGAAGTCATGGAAGATGGTCAGCTATCGCTGAAAGTTAGGATCCAGGTGGGGAACACATTCTCCTTCAGAACTTGGATAAGAAAACCACTCTGCTGACATCTCCATTCAGGAATTTTAGTCATCAGAACTATGAGACAATGAATTTCTGCTTTATGTCATCCAGTTTGTGGCTCTTTGTTATGGCAGGACTAGGACAATAATACACACCCTCACCCACTGCCAGAGGATACAAGAACTTTGTAATCTCTTAGCACTGTTATGGACCATTCTAGTGTATCTCTATCTCAGCCAACAGCTTGATACCAGGCAAGATGAATCTCCCTTGATTTACTTTGAATAGGATAACATCATCCTATATTTGTGATTTTATATTCTGAAACCTCAATAAGGTAATATCATTATACTTAATTTGTAAGAAAATTGTAATTTACTTAAGCAGCTTAAATTCACAGACAACACATCCATAATGAAATATCACCATATAATAAAATTTAGAGATTGGAAGGATTACATATATGTTTGCTTTAGTGACAGTGCTAAGAATAGCCTCTTTTGAAACTTCGGTGCATATTTGACTTGATGTCTAGTTGTTAGAAAATTGTAGAAAAAATATTTTTGATGGCCATACACATATGATGCTACCATAACAATAACTCATAAATTTTAAAAGTCAAATTAGTATCAGCGATGGAATATAAGTAAGTCAAGATGGCACTAATGACTGGAAAGGACTTCTTTCAAGCAGAAGTTGTAACATGTGTGGGTGTACTAGCAGTTTTATCTTTTTTTCCAAGTGCTTAAAGTTCTATTTTGAATACTCTACTTCTACTGGAAATATCAAGTAGAAATATCCTTTTAGAATATTCAACTGGAAATGCCAATTCCATTAACATAGCTATACTTGTTTATGAATATTAATATTTATTATTTTTTAGTAATTTACTTAAATGACTTCTGATACTGATCTTTAATCAGATGTGAAAATGCAAGTGATGAAATTGAATATTAAGTACCCTTAATGAAGGATTTTCCAATTCCATGCCTATGAAGAAATGTAGTATTAAACCTGTCACCTGGAACTTTGTAAAGTAAATACTCGAGTTTCTATTCTTATTTTGTTCAAAATCATGCCTGCTCTCCCATCCAATACCCCTTGGAGGAGACTGTCAGATATTATTCAGGAGCATTTGGGAAATTGCTCTTGGAGGCTATAGAATCTCATTTTCTCTAGAATGGTTTTAAATTTTATTCATGCCTCTAGTTACTTTATTGTATTGTTAGTGGGGATCCTGCACTGTAGTTGAAAGAGCCTAAGAGTATGAATCCTGCCTCTGCTACCTAATGTCCATATGACTTTAGGCGATAATGCAACAGGATATTAATGGTAAAATTTGCAGTTCGAGTACTAGTTGGATTTCATATGAGGATCTATGTGTCTTATATGTGTTACTCTATTCCTCAGAATAATCTTCCGAGAAAGAAACATTTATCTACATATGAGAAAACAAGTCTGGGAAGTTTGAGTGTCACTTGTAGATAGTGTAAATAGTGATATTGGAATTCACATCTAAGTCAGTCTCACTTGGTTACTTATAAATAAAGACCAGTAATTCCTTATTTGTGGTGATGTTGAAATCACTTTTCCTCTTCCTTTCCACCACGGGGAAAACTGAATTGGAAGAATTTAGCATATGCTGGTGCAGTTCCCCTGGGCCGCAGAGTAAAGAGAAAAAAATAAATATCCAGCGTGTCTGGGTTATTTGTGAAGCTGTTAGACTTGGAGGTAGGCAGGTGAGAGCCAAATGATTCTAAATACACAGTGTGTGGGGGGGGTGTGTGGAAGATGGTAACAGAGTGGAAAGGTTCTTAGTCTCAAAGTGCAAGATCAAAGCACGATAATGTATTATTTCCTGTGTACAGGGTTAGACTCCATGGGTCGGAGACATGTGATGACCTTTGCAATCAAGCCAACCTCTACATGACTGTAGGAGGGAGTCCAGGTTGGGGATGAAGGACCCTCCCTCAATGGGAAAGAGGTTTATTCCCTCTGTGCATGTTAATGGAGTAGAAATAAACCATGTACAACTTTCTGAAATAACGGGCATACTCAAGTTTTCAGTGGAAACAAAGTTTTCTCAGATTAGCTGCTGTAGTTCTCAAATGAGAGACTGAAGTCTGTGGGACAAGAAGGAGGAAATCAACCTCAATAGTGAGATCAGCAGTTAAATGATCTGAGGAGACCCTGCTCAGAATGATGAAAGCTACCCAAGCCTGCTGGCCTTGCAGGATAGCCACATTTACTGAAATATTCCCCTTCATTAGCTTTCATTTTGTACCCATGTGAGATGACCCTGTCTTCCTAGTTTTGAAAGATTTCCTAATGCTTCTTACACACAGGATAGGTCATGATGTGGGTCTCATGGTGATTCACAAGTTCCAGAGAGAGTGTTTGTGCCTAGTATTCTGTTCTCTGCTCTGTCAGACAACATGCCAGAAAGGACTTAGGCTCAAGATCTAAAGTGGCTAAACTTCCAGGCTGCCTCATCAGTTCATGAACTTGCACCTTTCTAAGGTGAGAAGTGGAACAGCCCCACATATTATCTGACAATTACAGGTGATACCATTAAAGCACATGGAATAAACACAGCACATAGCAGGCACTCGTGATGACTGTGATATGGTAATAATTGTGACAATAAAATGCTCTCCAGAGGAACAAAACAAAGGAAGAAACACAAATCAGGGCCTCCCTGGTGGTGCAGCGGGTTGAGTGCAGCACTGTGAAGCTGTCTGCAGCCTCTGGACTGTGGGTTCGATTCCCAGCCGGCTAGGGAGATACCCACATGGTGCAGCGGACCTCTCCTGTCTCGCCTGCTGCTCCCCTCAGCAGTATTATCAGTCGTCTGCCTCTTCTTCTCCCCACTCTGTCTCTGGTGAATTCGCTCACTCTCCTGCACCTCTGGCCTGTACCCAGTTCTTGTATAAATAAATAAATCTTGAGAAAAAAAATAAAGAAGAAATGCAAATCAGTAACAAACCTTAGCAGTCTGACTATAACCGAGGCTACCAGAGGAGGAAAGAGGGCAGGAAAGCAGAGTGGGGATGGTACAGTGGACTATGGTGAAGGGCTGTCAGTGCCTTGGTGTTGGGTGTGGTATAGTAGCATATACCTGAAGAGTGTGAAATCCTATCCCTCTGAATCCTATGCAGAATTGCAAACCAGTGCCAGCTCAATTAAAAAAAATAAATAAATAAACAAATAAAATGGTCTCCACTCCAATGAGTATGTTACTTGAATTGCTTGACTGCACTGGCAAATCCTCAAGTGCCTATGTCAGTTTTCTTTGAGAATAACTCGCTCAGCTTTCATGTGTTTAAGAAGTTAATAAAAATAAGTTGAATATTAATCTTGGTGAGAATGATATGAATAATTTTAATAACCATTGGACTTAAATGTAGCCGAGTGTCCACTGTAACAGGCAGCAGCAAATAGGGGAGGGAATTCTCACAATCCCCATATCCCAAATAAAATAAATGTCACATTGATTAATCAACAGTAGTTTTATTTCTTTGGCAGCAATATAATTCACATGCACCCTTGAGAAGTAAGTAGGAGAGATTTAGCAAAGTTTCTATTTTTGAAAAAGGTAGTGATGAAACATAAAATAGTTTTCATGTTCTATTAAATAGGGATGTACATAAAGCATGCCATCCAGGGAAAAGTAGCAGCATTTTGTATGCTGCTGACAAATTTTATTTCAGCATAGGCTAAACTTATGACTAATTTAGAAAACACATCTTTGCAGCAAATACTGTTGTAAAGAGAATTCCCATTTCAAAGTCTTGCTCATAAAATGCAAGCTTTTGTGGATCAATTCCCTATGAATTCTATATAGAATATTCCCAATTGTTCCAGAATTTTGGCCAAATACATTTTTAGAGCTAAGGATAAAGGGTAATAATTCCTTCCATGTTTTAAAAGGAAACACTTGTAGAGCAATATGTGTAAAGCTATTAATAGGCACCATAATCCAGATTTTGGATCATGATCACATCACCTGTCTCTACATAGGTAAAGCCTAGCATTGGTTAAAGAGGGAAATGGAAATTTGTGCCATAAGAACATGATAATGTTTTCCTGTTACTTATTTTGAGTGGGGTCCGGAAAAAGAGTTTCCTCTTCTCAAGCAGAGAGCAGAACTGCAAAAACTCCCGCTAGTCAGAAAAGAAATGGCTTTCCAGATGGCATTGCTTCTCTTCTGGCTGGTTGCTGCCAAAGGGCACTGCTGCTGGAAGACAGTAGAAAGGACTTCATGGGAAAATTAAATATGTGTCTACTGCAATTTGTAGGCCAGAGAAAATGGTGCTTGACTTCCATCTGGAGAAGTCTGAAAGAAGAAATTTGGTTGCAGCCATCTGTGATTGTCAGGCAAGAGGTGCATCTACCTCTGGAACAAGCTTCCTTTGTCCTGTTTTGCTGGGGGAAAGTATAAGAAATTTTAGGGGCCAAATAAATGCTTAAAAAGTAGTTACACTACAACCCTCTGAAAAAGACCTTGGGCAGGAATAATATCTCTTGGTGTGATGGGATCCCAGGAGACGGAGGACGTGTGGAGTCTCCTTTTGGAAGGCAGGAGCTGTGAGTGGTGAGTGTTCACATGGTGAATATGTCATGCATCTGGCAAAGGTGTGGGGAGGGCTTCTTGGTGAGGCAGCTTCAACACTCACAGATGTTTGCATCTGAAAAGAACCAGAACCTGAATGTCTGTCTCAGGAAGGGTCAACATCACCTCATAAAAGCCCAGGTCAGATTTTCTCTAATTCTCCCTTATCCCACATCTGGGAAAAAACAAAGCACAGATCTTAAAGATGGATTTGGAAAAATGACAGAGAGAGAACAGCATCCATCCCTGTTTTCTAATATGCCCAAACTTGTGTTCAGTCTGAGGATGAGCAAGGAGAAATTTTAAGTTGGATAAGAATTAGTAGTCGGGCCTCCCTGGTGGCACAGGTGGTTGGGTGCAGTGCTGTGAAGTTGTCCACAGCCTCTGCAGTGCCGATTCGAACCCCGCCGGCCTCGGAGCAAACCACATGGCGCAGCAGACCTCTCCTGTCTCGCCCGCTGCTCCCCTCAGCAGTGTATTTCATCAGTCTGCATGTTCTGTTCCCCACTCTGTCTCTGGTGAATCCTCTCACCCTCCCAAGCATCTGGCCTGTACCCCAGCTCTTGTATAAATTAAAAAAATAAATCTTTAAAAAAAGAAAGAGTCAGTAGTTTCCTGGGTTATATCACAGTGTTTTATTCACTACTTGGAAGTGAAACTTAACATACCTACAAATAACCAGATAGCTATGCCCTCTACTGGAAAAAAAAAAAAAGAAAAAAAGCCAAGAAACAGGTCGACAAGAGTGACCAAGAGAAAAATATACTGTTTTATGCTTATTTCCTACCAAATTGAATCCATTTATCAGAACAACTATATATAGATAACAAATGATTTCTCTGACCCCCGCTCCCTACTATATAGAAACCATTCTCTTTAAGAAAAGGAGTTTGATTCTTGCAGAGGGAGAGACAAAGAGAAAGGGAGAGAGGGAGGGAGAGAGAAAAAGAAAGAGAGAGGAGGGAGAATGAATGAAGAGACTGGGCATTAACGAGGCTGGCATTATGTTGTATTTCTTTTTTTTTTTTTAAGAGGCATGTATTTTTTGTTTGTTTGTTTGTTTGTTTGTTTATACAAGCACTGGGTACAGTCAGAAGCGCGGGAGGGTGAGAGAATTCACCAGAGCCAGAGCGGGGAGCAGAGCAGGCAGAAGGACCGAAGTACACTGCTGAGGGGAGCAGCGGGCGGCAGGAGAGGTCTGCGCGCCATGCGGGACCCTCCTCTGGTGGCCGGGGAGCAGCCGGGGATGGAACTGGCGCAGCAGACACTGCGGGCAGCTTCGCAACCCAGCGCTCAACCACTGCACCACCGGGGAGGCCCATTGTGTTGTATTTCTTGAACAAGCTACCAAAGCTGAGACTGGGCAAGATTACTTTAGCACTGACCAGACTCACACCACGAGCAAACAGAACTAGTCATTTTCTACATGATTATCTTGAGGCCAGAAAAGTTAATTTTTTTATTTAATGTCACATCTTCATCTTAATATTGCTCATTTCTTGGCAACTTTTGGATTTACCATGGAAGCAAATGGCTTTCCTGAGCTAGTCGGGTTGAGACTTAATCAGTACTGTATTTTTTCTGATTCCTGGCTCTGGGATTTGTTTCCTTTCAGTTCATTCGTGACACCCTCCTGTGAATGGAAGACAAGGTAGGAGCTCTAAGTGGTGTCTGTCATTTACTGACCTAGCATAAATTGCCTCAGATTTTCCTTACATGCTGCCAAATGAAACCACTTATATCCCTAGTTGCCTGGATATACAGAGTGGTATAAAAAATTAAGAAAAACGCAGGAAGACTAAAGTGTTTGGGATTAATTCCCACATGCTATTTTATCTTTCACTAAAAGAAAAAAAAAATAAAGAGTTTAGAAGCATAGATTCTATTTCTTCTCTATTTCTCAATGGAAATACATAATAATTTCCAGCAATGAATTCACTTCAAGAAAACATTATTATTCATCCAAAATAATTTTCAATTTGTGTATTTGTCAACTTGTAGCAACTAGATTGTTGTGGGAGAATAAATGAATTTACCTTTTCTAGACCAAAAGGATGAATTGCCAATGAATTGAGTGCAATCTAAGAATAGTGCATTGCTATATTGCCTACAAAGCAAATATATTCACCCCTTTGGTAAACTACAATGAGTAGCTCAAGTCTTTCATCCTTGTAACCACAAGAATGTTTTGAGTTGCAAGTAGCATAAACTATCTCATGTAGAATCAACAACTCTTATCCACTTTATAAATAGGTAAAAGACTTTTCAGGTTGGTGGATTCAGTGGCTTAATAATGTAACCAAGGACTAAGGTGCTTTGTACTTTTACTATCTGCTTTTCCCTGGCCTGTGTCATTTCTGCACCAATCTTAGCTACATAAGTTACTATTACCATTACAGCTGAGCTTTGAACAGTGTGCTGATGAGGGGTGCTGCCCCAGTCCCCAAAGTCTAAAATCTCTTACAACTTTTGACTCCCCAAACATTTAATTACTAATAGCCGGTGTTGATTAGAAACTGCATGGACAACATAAAACATATTTTGTATCAAATATATGATACGTGGTATTATTACAGGAAGCTAGAGTAAAACAAATGTTATTAGTAAAATCCAGGAAATTACACTTACAGTACTATACTATATTTATCAATATCATAAATTTATATTTGTAAGAAAATCTGCATATAAGCGGGACCTATGTGGTTCAAGGTGTGTTCAAGCACCATATACTATTACCTGCTGCTTCTTATCCTGTTCTCCCATTGCTTCACATACCAAAAATTTGACCTCCTTTTATGCACTTTTCTTAAAACTTACATTGTCCTTTATAGCGAAGTATGGTTATGTGATTGCTTGCCAAGCACCAGAAATGGGTGGAGAGTCTCAGTAAAGTCTTTAGAGAGGATGGATCTTCACTATTTTGAAGTCTTGCCGAGGATGCGTAGTATGAGGACCTTCTGCTGACAATCTTTTTTTTTTAAAGATTTATTTATGCATACAAGAGTGGGGGTACAGGCCACAGGTGTGGAGGGTGAGAGGATTCACCAGAGACAGAGTGGGAAGCAGAACAGGCAGACTGACCGAAGTACACCTGTTGAGGGGAGCAGTGGGTGAGTCAGGAGAGGTCTGCCGCACCATGTGGATTGCTCCCTGGCCGACAATCTTTAAAAGAAAATGTATTGAGTTCTTCTCTTCACCTTCCCACCTCCTTTCCGGTTGGAATCAAGTTCCAGTAAAGGGAAATATGAAGAGGGTCTGGGGCTCTGATGACTTTGTGGTGCTGCCATGAAATGCCTGGTTGGTATCTCCAGAATTCCTTTAAGCTGACAATTGACACTAGTCGTAACTGACACAGATACCATATGCTGGTTATCTTGGCCCTTGTTCTGCATCAGGCAGGCAGTGTTCAGGGAGCTGGAACGGTCCTATTTAACCAGGGGTTCTCAACTTTGGCTGAAGTGTGGAATCAGTCACTGGGTAGTGTTTAAAGTTTGGACTTTAGCTCAGACCAGCTAAACCCAAATTTCTGGATTGGAACCAGCATTATATGTTTTTCAAATCTTCATAGGTAATTCCAATGTGCAGTTAACAGACGTAAACAATCCAGAGGTACCCTTGGAGGAAGCAGCAGTTCCAAACCGCAAAGCTCCTATATAATCAGGGAGCACTGGGATGGATGTTGTAGCGTGAATCCAGGCACACTGAAAGGTATCCTTCTAAAAATGTCACGATGTTGTAAGAAGGGAACAGTTTGCTTTAGAAACACCACACACACCCCCACACAAACACACACCCAGTCAATTGGGCAAAGAATTCTTTTATTGCTATATCATAAACAATCAGAAAAATTCAGTTAAAAATTTGACCCTCTGTCAGGATGCCAGTGTTTTATTGTTGCCCTTTTTTCTTGATAAAGTTAACAACTACTTTGTGCTATGCTAGCACCATCAACTAAAGGGTGCACAGTTTCTTCTTGTTTGATTGTTGTCATGCTGTGTAAAAGTCTTTGTTTGCTATCTATATCTATATCTATGTTTTTTTTACAACATGCATCCTTGACAACTTTCTTGGAAGAGAGAACACAACCTCAGTTTGCAATGAATCTTAACATGAGCTGGGTTCTAGGTGATTGAAAAAATTCCTCTGTATGTTTAGGAGCACAATGTTGCTTCTAAGTCTACCAAATATATAAGAATAGAAAAACATGGGCCTCTCTGGTGGCGCAAGAGGTTAAGATGCAATCTGTGAGGCTGTCTGCAGCCACTGCAGCATGAGTTCAGTTCCAGGCCAGGGAGCTACCCACATGGCACAGCAGACCTCTCCTGTCTTGCCCGCTGCTCCCCTCAGCAGTGCATTTTAGTCTGCCTGTTCTGTTCCCCACTCTATCTCCTGTGAATCCTCTCACCCTGTATACCTCTGGACTATACCCCAGTTCTTGTATGCATAAATAAATCTTTTAAAAAAGGAAAAACAATAAAAGATAAGTAACTTTTAGTTGTTTGGGGAGCACAAAATAGCAGTCTTAATCAATAAGATAATGTATGATATATCAGAATTTGAAAAATGTATAAACCATGTACAAGGCATGGAGCTAAAGTGAAGAAAATGACAGGGTAAAATTTAAAAAGCTGACAGATATTTTCACAGTGCAATGTCAGGGTGAGATACAGCTGTTGAGCAGCTCTGACAGCAGTGGAAATCCTGCAGAGGAGAACATTACAAATCAGCTGGGTTGTGAAGCTGCTACTTAGAAATGACTGGGAAGATGATGTTGTCTCTTTTCTAGGCTCTCATTAAGCTTACTGGGTTGGCACACACCCAGGGGAAGGGAAGGGCTTGAGAATGTAGTCAGCATTCATTATTTACAGATTCCCTGTTTGAGAATTCACCCACCCACTAAAACTTAGTGTAACCTCCCAATCCATACTCATGGTGGCTGTGCTGTCATTCGTGAACCAGCACTGGGTGGAGAAAACTTTGAGTTACATGTTGTTCCCAGTAGGGGCCAGAAAAGTTGATGCTTCCTTCTTGCCATTTTCCTACTATAAAGCTATGTCCTTTCCACAGTCTTTTTCGTGCCATGCCTTTGTGTTTTTGTTCTTTGAGTCGGTGATTTCAGTATTGAAGTGGTTCTCAAGCACTGATGAGTGCTTCTGTGTGCCAGAAGGATCTCAAGTTGCTTTTTTTCTCATCACGTCCTCTTCTCCTCCCCCACCCTCCATCGTGGATCCTGGGCAACCACTAATCTGTGTGCTATTTCTATGATTTTGTCATTTTAAGAACATTACAGAAATAGAATCATAGAGTGAGTCAACTTTCGGGATTAGTTTGTTTTTTTTTTTTTTCTCCCACTCAACATAACTCCTGCGAGTGCCCCAATTGTTGCACTATGATCCTTACCTATTAATTGCTGAGCAGTGTTCCATGGCATGGACCTGCTGCAGTTTGTTAACCATTCACCCACTCAGGGGCATCTTGTGTGTCACTTTTCTTTCTCATTAATGTTGCAATTACCCTGCCTCCAGATATGATGAGTCATTTTCTACTAGATGTTTGGGGTAATATGAGGCACTAGATTCTATTTATTATTATTGCTTTTAATAGGCAGTCTCCCTATTTACATGTAGAGGGGTAGGTGAGTGTGTCTGCCCAGCTTTACTTGTCCTTCCAACACCAGCCAGGCAAGAATTGGGCACTCATTGATACTGCCATGTTTCCAACAAGGTGGGCTAGAAATTGAACTCCTCACTTAGCCGCACTCACACTTTTGGGTGTAAGAGTGGGCAGAGGCTTGCACTGCCCTGCTCATGAAGACTGGTTGTCGATGGAGACTCAGCTCCCTGTTAGGTCTCCCTGACACCAAACAGGGGAAACGTGGAGAGCTCACTCCCCTCATCACCTGGCCTCATTAAGAAGGAGAGATTATTTTTCCTTCTGTTGCTATTTGGCTGCAGTACATGAGGAGTTTCCAAAAGGCTTATCTCCTACTACTAAGTCACCCTTTTGAAGGTTTTGGGAGGAACAGACTCCTGGGGTTTTTCTTTGCATGTCTTGATTGGAGGTTACTCCATTGCCCCATCTGAGACACATGCAAGGCAATCAAGAAAGCTGCAGAACTCACCATGTTTTCTGCAAGTGCTGAGAATGCTTACAACGCACATCCTTCTATCCATCTGCATCTTGGAGTCTGTCTTTATTGGTTTGTTATGTAATGTCCAGGGTGTTTTTTTAATAAGATCAGAATAAAGACATAAGAGGAATGCAGTTACCCTCTCATGATAGAGACAAAATATCTGGATAACATTTTTAAAAGAGATGAGTTGGGAGGGGGTGGAGAAAGCAATCTTTGGGGAAGAAAAAAAATATACCCAAGTAATCACAGAAGTGGAAAAATTGAGTCTTTGTTAATATATTTTCTGGGAACTTGGTTTTCCTTTTCCTCTGTTTAATTTTCAAATTTCATCATGCTTTTTGCTTTCTGACTCAGAGACAGATTTTATTAGACATTGCAAAACATTTCTAGCACTTTAAAATGTTTTTCCTGCAATCACATGGTGAATTGAAACATATTGGGGTAAAGTTAAGGTCGTCAGTACTTATTATTTTTTTCTGTCCACTATACAGAGTGCAATAAGGATAGCAATTTACTGTTAAAAAATTCTATTCTTTAATAAAATTATTTGCATTCTATTATTTTTAATTGGAGGATATGTGTTTTATTGCTGCTTCAACACTAAGACAAAAACAAGGAAGTCCCAGAAACCAAAGCTTGGGAAAAGTTTCATGTGCTGATAGCAATAAATTCGTTTTATTCAAAAGTTCATATAAATTGGAGTGTATAGGCTTTTGAGAATCTCACAGTTTTGGCTTAGCTAACTCCAAGTCAGGAAGAGGATCTCACCAGAAACCAAATGCTCAGAACTGTGAACTTGACCTTCCAAGTCTCCCAAATTGTGAAAAATAAATTTCCTTAGTTTAAGCCACTAAATCCATGGCATTTGTTATGACAGCACAGGTAAACCAACAAAGTATGTGAATGGAAGAGATTTCCTAGGGAGGATGAGAATCATGAGATGAGCTAAGTAGTGAGTTAGAAGTCTTCGAAGGTATAACTTTACCACTATAGCAGATGATAGGATTGAGATAAACAAGGTTATTTGCTGGAATCTATAAGACTGAATGACAAGATAATGATATATATGGTAACAAAGGATGTGTATTTAAACAATGTCAGTAGCTTTCCAAAATACCATCAAGTGCCATATAGAAAATACAAAGGATGACGAATAATTCACAATAATATAAAATATATAATATTACATATAACTAAATCAATAGTAATAGTATATGATAAAAAAATTTAAAGCTTTACCAAAGCCATAGAGAACATCTAAATAAATATAATAGATGCTCATTTTCTTGGTAGAAAAATGGACTACTATAATTCTGCTGATTATTAATATAATTAATGAAGTTCTGACCAAGATATGAATCATCAAGACATTGTTTCTGAGAAGTGACAGTTGTAAAATCATAAGCAACAATATTTTAGAATATTAAGAGAAACAGGCTAATGGTTAGGCTTAGTCCTTTAGATGCTGAAATAATAAGATCTAATAAATAATAGTAATCTGTATGATATGAAATATGGCAGTACTAAGAAAGATATAGATATTGGAACCAGTAGAATGGAAGATCTAAAATAGTTAAACATAAACATAAAAATTAGTTTATAATAAAGTTGATAGTATATCCTAGTATGGAAAAATAAAACACTTGAATTTTATATAATGCTAAAACTCTCAAAAATATAATTGTGCTGCAATTACTGCTTAGTTGATCATTAGGAAATTCAAATATTGTGTCCAATCACATACCATAACAAATACCAATGCAGTGATGATTTTGAGTGGGGAAACAGGGAATACATAACACAGAAAAGAGGGGAAAAGCATGCATCTGAGTGTGAAGTGGAACCTTATATACATGACAACAAGGTTAAGAATCCCAGAGGAAAGTACTCATTGGATTAAATATTAATTCCAGATCGCTAGGATAATTATCAAAGCAAAGCTTCAGGTGGTAAAAATTACAACATGTCTCATACCATGTGGCAATATTCAGTTAGATAAGTTATTAAAATTCCAGTAGAAAAGTCTTTTATCTAAAATGTTAAAAAAGATCTAAATGAAGAAAATAAATCAGTTGGGGCAGAATGGGAATCATTATGCATGAGGGTAGAAATGTAATTGCTTCAATTTACTTGTAAACCAATCTGAAAATAGAACAGATCCTGAAAATTAGCCCATTATTTGAAGGAATGCTTAGAAATGTACACAAAAAGCAATATACATTACTGTACTCTGAATTTTTTTTTAAAAAATACCTAAAACAAGCTAAATAATCAACAGAATTATTATATTAAATTCATATAATGGAATAATGCATACTCTAACAATGATGAAGCTATTTCACAAAATCAATTAGCTAAACTTAATTATAATTAACTAAACTTATTAATTTAGGAAAATGTTCATGTACATAAGCAGGTTATAAAATAAAATATGGTATAAACCTTTCAAATACATTTTGTGTATATGCATAGTCTAAATTGTATACTCTATGGTTGAAGCTTAATTGATGAATCCATGCTGGGGCTAGACATATGGAAAATCATAAAATCAGTACCAGGTGTATATTTGAAGTATAAAACGTAAATGTGAAGATTAACCTGATGTAATCACATTATTTCTACTGGAATATTAACCATAGGTATGGGAAAAAGGATGGTGGCACTTAGGTTCTACCTGGGTTTGGATGCTTCTGACTGAGTACCAGGATGGAAGAGGGTAGAAGAATTGAAGGTGCTCTGAAGAAAGTAAATGGGTGAAATCTCCATTATCTGAGCTGTGTAGGCAGGGAAGTAACACTAGGTGATGGATGATAAACAGTGAACAAGAACCAGAATCGATGAATTAGAGACCTTGATTAAGTCAGATGTTTAAAGTATTACAGTAAGTGAATAAGAAGACTATAATAAAGTTGGTAGAAATTAGAAAACTCATCTTTTGATTTCAGGAGAATTTGACTGGGAAACTGACATTAAGAGAAAAGGTAGTTAGATATATAAATGGATAAAAGAAATGAGAAGTCAGGAGGGTAAGTGAGTCAGTCATGCTCATGTTGAACTCACAAAGAATGTTAAGAAGTCTAGAGAAAGAAAGACAGTGTGATCTGGGAACTGCAATCTTTGGTGAGTTAGGGGCAGTGACCCGGAAGACAGTAGAAATGAGAAAAAAAGAAAAAAAAAACGGAAAAAAAGGAAGTCTAATTCAGAATCTGAATTCTTGGAGCCTGAATTACTACTCTCTAACCCTCCAAAGCTCCTGTGCAAATAACACCTCCCATATCAGGTGATGGCAACTTTCCTTCCAAATGATTACAGTTAAAACTAAGTCCTCTAAATTTTTAACTCTCTAAACTGTGTAGGAAACTTAGCATCATCTGGTAACAAGTGTAAACTTGGAACTCTTTGAATCCAGTATTGTGTGAGGGATTCAAGTATAGGATGCATGCTTATTGAAAAGAAAACTTAGTTTATCAGTGAAGATTGGCTCAGAACAATGAGAATAACCATCCTTCCTCAGGCTTTTGTTTTGCACATTTTGAGGTATCAATGGGAAAAGACCTCTCTAAAGGCTTTCTTATGTACCTCAGGTTACATCAAGGTAACACTTGAGAAGAAACTGAGACCTTAGAGGATTCTTCTAATTACCAGTTGGGTGCTCGAGTGCACATATTGAAAATGTTTCCGAGGATGGAGAATAATGTGATTTGGATAGAATTGGGGATATGCCCAAAGGAATAAGGATGATTGACCCCAGATGGCTTGAACATCTAGGAGTCACGAGATACATAATAAATTTTCCTTTATTCCTTCAGAAGATAAATTGATCTTAGAGTATCTTTGAGAGTATTCACAATCATTGGAAATTAGAATTCTGCATATATATTACTTTTAGTGTAGAGCAATAAGAGAACAAAAAAATTACACAAAAGGGGAGGTGTCCTTGCTTTTTCATATTCATTTACTCTTTTCAAAATACAAAGGGTATCTCTTGTGTTTATGCATAGCCCACTAGTCTTAACCTAAACTGATTAATAGGGCTAATAAAATGTAGAAGAGGAATATCATATCTGAGAGGCCATCAAGGACAAGACTGTAAGAGGTGAGTGGTCCTGAAAGCTGAATCCATTATCACCACCACTGGTAGTTTCTACCAATAACCTTTCTGCCAACTTTATTGGTAGAAACTAGGAAACTCATCTGATTTGGGGAGAATTTGACTGGGAAGTTGGCATAAGGAGAAAAGGTAGTTAGATACATAATGGATAAAAGAAATGAGAAGTCAGGAGGTTCAATGAGTCAGTCATGCTTATGTTGATCTCTCAAAAAATGGTAAGGGGCCTCTTTGGTGGCGCAGTGGTTGAGCGCTGGGCTGCAAAGATGCCCGCAGCCTCTGCAGCACCAGTTCAATACCCGACTGCCAGCGAGGGTCCCACATGGCATGCAGACCTCTCCTGCCATGCCCACTGCTCCCCTCAGCAGTGTATTTCGTCAGTCTGCCTGTTCTGTTCCCCGCTCTGGCTCTGGTGAATTCTCTCTCCCTCCCGCACTTCTGACTGTACCCAGTGCTTGTATAAATAAATAAATAAATAAATATTTTAAAAAATGATAAGAAGTTTAGAGAAAGAGAAAGACAGTGTAACCTGGGAACAGCCATCTTTGGCGAATTAGGGGCAGTGGCAGTGATCTCATAGTCACCCCAGAAAAGTTATTGGCTGGACAGTTTGAGGAGGCTTTTGAGAATAGGAAATCTTAATGAATGAGCATATGTATCTGTAAGAAGGGAAATAAAAATCTGCATTGGCTGGTTTTATATAATACATGAAGAGGGTAACAGGGAACAAAGGCAGGGAATGATGTATGGACCATACTCTAACACCAATCACAAAAATTAATTCAAAATGGATTAAATACTTGGATGCAAGCCCAAAGTCATAGCATATATAGAAGAAAACATCAGCCTTAAAGATGTGTTTGGTGACTTGACTCAGCATCAAGGGAAAAAAAAGCTAAATTAACAAATGGGGCAATATCAAACTAAAGAATGTCTGCATAGTCAAAGAAACTTGCATCAAAATGATAAGACATCCTACTGAATGGGAGAAGATATTTGCATGCGATGCGTCCAACAAGGAGTTACTGTCCAAACTATACACAGAATTCACAAAATAATAAAAACAACGACCCAGTTACAAAATGGGCAGACAATCTGAACAGACACTTCTCTAAAGAAGACATAACGATGGCCGGTAGGCACGTGAAAAGCAGTTCATCAAGTCTTATTATTAGTGTAGGGCAAATCAAAGCAACAATGAGGATCCACCTTACACCTATGACAGTGGCTCATCTCCAAGAGATATGAGACAAGTGTTGGAAAGCATATGGCAAGAAGAGAACCATTGTGTACTGTTGGTGGGAATATAGATAAGTCATCATCAAAAGCAGTGCAGAGATTCCCCCCAAAAAAATTAACAATTGAAATTCTATATGATAGAATTATATATACCACTTATATATACCACTTCTGGGTATATATAACCAAAACAAACAAAAACACTAGATATATATGCACCCCATGTTTATTGCAGCATTATTTGCAATAGCCAAGAACCAGAAACAACCTAAATCTCTATGAACTCACAAACAGATAAAGAACATGCAATAGGGTCCTCTCTGGTGGCACAAGGGGTTAAGAGTCATCACTATGAAGCTATCCCAGCCACAGCAGCACGAGTTCCATCCCCGACCAGGGAGGTGACCCATATGGTGCAGCAGACCTCTCCTGTCTCACCCACTGCTCCCCTCAGCAGTGTATTTCAGTCAGTCAGCCTGTTCTGTTCCCCACTCTGTCTCTGATGAATCCTCTCACCCCCCACATCTCTGGCCTTTACCCCAGTTCTTGTGTGCACAACTAAATAAATCTTTTTAAAAAAACATGCAATAGATACATAATGGAGTAGCACTTGACTATGAAAAAGAAGAAATCTTGCCATTCAACAGCATGGTTGGACCATGCTGTTTTATCCTTCATAATATAATTCTTCCATTTGAAGGATGAAATTAGACTTTTAGTGATGAACTTAATATAGAATATACACATGTTGATTTTTCAGTGATGTACTTCTAACCATGTTATGCTTGTTATGATCAATTATGCTTTAGTAGAAATAATTATTTTTTTTAAAAAAACATGAAAGTTATGAACCCAGGGCTAGGAATTATAGATAAGCAGTTACTAGAAAGTAAGATCTTAGTTTGGTTAAACTAATGATATTTAAGATTGGTAATTTGCTGTTATGTATTAGACACTATCCTGCAGTTATTGATAATTTAACTGGCTTAATCCCCATTAAAGAACAAAATCTAGGAGATTCATACACTTTCTATCTACAGTTTCTAGATTAGACAATAGAGGTCTGTACAGATAATTACCGTGTAGGGGTCATGCAGCCAGTCAATGGAGCCAGGATTCACACCCACTCAGCCTCTCTGAAGGACTCTTGGTCTTAACCAACAGGAATGTGAAATGATGCATACTTGATATGAATTAAAACAAAAAAACGATTATAATGGAAATTATGTCAATGAAAAAAATAAAAAATAAACAAAAAACAATAAAAATAAAGGAATTCAAGAATTGTAATAGAGAATGAATTGAGGAAATAGGTTACAGAAGAAGATTTAACACATTTGTGAGGCCATGGAATTATCCTCATAAGTGCCAAGTATTGAAAAATAATTGTTCATTGTTTTAAATGAGAATTTCAGCCAGAAAATATATATAGATGTAGCTGACTTCATGGTTATGCAAACTATCAAGCCACACAGCATTTGTACTTCAAAGGGTTCTGTGCTCTGTCTAATGCTTTAGTGTTACCAGAGCATTATTCTTAATTCTTAGTACATTTTTGATAAGGGGGTCTTGAGTTTAATTTGGCACTAGAGCCCTCATGAATTATGTAACTCAGACTATATATAGATAGTGAAATGTCTGACAAATTATCCCATCATAACAATATACTTAAATTGTATCTGATTTTAGCCTATGTGAAAGCACTAAAACGTTTATGGTTGAAGATTTGGAATATATTATTAAATCATGAAATTTATCACATGTGCTATATTTGAAAAAATAGTCAACAACACATCTCTGGCTCTGAAAACAGGAAGTCAAGTGCGACTAATTGCAAAGTAGTTCGAAAGATTTGAATATTGGTAAGATAAAGCCTCCAAGAGTATTCCAGGAAGTAATTGAAGCCAAGAGAAAAAAATGATCCAACTTGGTTTCAAGAAGAAAATGCACAGAGGGGTGAGTAGACAGCCCAGGAGCATCTGCCAGCACTACATGGGAAGACAATAGCTGCACAGATGGGAAGAGAAAGTAAAAATCCACGCCCATGCAAATCTAGATATCATCTGGCCAGCAGAAGAGGATTTGACACGCTAGACTAAATCCTTCAGGACACATCAGCCAAAATGGATGAGGGATATCTTCCAAATCTGTTAGGTTTTTGCTAATGCCATGTCAGTGATTAGCATGTGGCACAAAAGAATGCCAGCTAATCCCTGGGTACCCAAGCAGAGATGCACGTGGAAGCTTGTGGTCTCTTACTAAATTTCTATTTCAATGTATAGATCAGTGATGTACAGAGAAGGGAAAGTCTGTTTCATTCAGTAACATTGTTTTCTTGTTACCATATTCAGCTGTGGGGATTTAACACTCCAAATGCATGCACTTCAACAGCAAAAGATGATAAAAGGTTGGCCCCAGAAGATTAATTTGCTACATAATAGAAAAAGTGTTCTAAAAAATAATTATTCGCTACTTCTAGGATATAATTGTGTATTTTCTATTTTTTTTTATTGAGCACATATATGTGTGGCACTGTAGGGAGATCTTCTAATATAGAGACATACTTCTATAACGAGTAGAATTTGGCTTAACCAAATTAAGCCTTTTTTCCCATTGCATCTTCATATTAAGGTACACATTTAATCATGCTTTAAGTCACATTCATTGATTATGCTAGTTTAAAAATATGAATGCTGAACATTCTAATTGGATTATCAGAAAGTCATCTTTTTGAATTTTATTGCTTTCTCATCCAAGAAAGAAAGCATGGATATTCTTTTACATATCCAAAGACAGCTTCTCACCTGGGTTTGACCTATAGATTTTTAACTGGGCAGTGTTGTGGGAACATGTACTTGCTTATTTATTTTCAAGCCTAGTTTTAACAAGCAAAATTACATACCAAGAACGATACATCTGTGGTATAAGATATAGTAAAATAGATGTGACTCGAGAATCATCATATTGCCTGTAACAGAATCAAGAAATTCATACTGTGGGAGACCTGATTATCTGAAAACCAAATATTCAGCAAAGATTTAGGTCAGATGCTAAGGCCAGAGAGAGAACTGATTATATTTCTTTTTTTTTAAGATTTATTTTATGTATGCATACCTTAGGCCAGAGGTGGGTGTGTGTGTGTGAGAGGATTTACCAGAGACGGAATGGGGAGCAGAACAGGCAGATCTACTGAAATACACTGCTGAGGGGAGCAGCGGGCAAGACAGGAGAGGTCTGATGCGCCATGTGGGTCACCTCCCTGGCTGGGAATTGAGCTCACGCTGCAGTGGTTGCCAACAACTTCATAGTGCTAAGACTTAACCCCTTGCACCGCCAGGGAGACCCTAGATTTTATTTCTTACTAATCTCTGTATTATTAGAAAATGACAGAGTGCCTATCAGTAATAAGTATGGAATAGTGCACTTTATACTAAAGTGAAGGCTTTGATATGCATGTCTCAGAGAGAATCATTTATATTTAATGAGCACATGCTTTGTGCTGAGTGTTAGTGATTTGGATTCATCATTTAGTCCAATTTTAAACAAATAATCCTTTTCGAAATCTCAGTTGCCTCATCAACAGAATAGAAATAACTTCTCTCTCGAGAAAAATGTTTATTTTCTTGTCTTTGGCTTCACTGAATTATAAATGACATACAAAATAGTGTTAGTTAAAATCATTGTGCATTGTGGAAAGTATGTTGATTTGAAACACTTATATATTGAAAAACCCTTACTCATTATTATTAGGTAATAAGTCCATCACATCCTGTAATTATGTTTTTGTTTGTTTGTTATTGATCAATGAACTTTTTTTTCGTTTGCATAGAAGAACTGTAGTGTTTTTTGTTACCTCTGACTTTATTTAAGAATTTCTATTTGGTTTTCTGAAATTTGAATACGCTTTAATGTAATGTTGTTCTTCCATGTTCTATATTTTGGTGTCTCATTCATTTTAGAAAATTCTCAACTATTATTCCCTCAATTATTTGCTCTGCTTCATTTTTGCCCTTTTTTTTTTTATTCTTTCATTATTTCTCCTTGCTTTTCAGTCTGGGGATTTTCCACTGGCATATCTTCAAGCATAATGATTCTTTCGTTAGCCATGTCCAAACTACTGAGTCCAGCAAATTAAGTCTTCATCCCTGAAAGTGTTTGTTTATCCTAACACTTCATTTATATCTTTTCTTAGGGTTTTCCTCTATCTGTTTACATTATCCCTCTGTCTTTGCATATTGTCTACTTTTTTGACTTAAGATCTTAACATAATCATCATAGTTATTTAAAATTACCAATCTGATAATTTCAAAATCAATTCCATGTATGAATCAACTTCTTATGCATGCTTGTTTTTTCTCTTAGAGCCTATCTATTTTCATATCTTTTAGCATGACTTGCAATATTTTTGTTAAAAACAAGGTGTGATCAGGTAATAGATAAGCAGACATTTATGTAAGGTTTTATGTTAATCTAACTAGAAGTTTGACTTTGTTTAATTTTTACAGTAACTGGAGGTGCCAGAAACTTCAGATTCCTCCATTATCCATGTTGCTTTTGGCAGTGGTAAGAACTAAAATACTTTAAAAACTTTGTCTTCCAGCACTGTTATAGGATCCTACTAAGTTGTATTGAAGTATGGGGAAAGGAAAGCAGTCTATAATGATTTCCTTAAATCTTACTCAGATTGTGGGCTTGAATCTCTGCAATGGTGGCCTTTCAAAATATTTGCTATCTTTTTTTACCTGCACTTATATGACAAAAACTAGAATGAGCTTCTGTTGGTGTTTATTGTGGAGCACATTCTGGGCATATTTCAAATGGTCATTTTTCCTCTCTCCTTAGCAAAAATATAAAGTGATTGAATTGACTGATTGAATGACTGACTTTTTTTTTTTTTAAAGTATGTATATATGCATACAAGGACTGGCATACAGGCCAGAGGTGAGGGGGTGAGAGGATTCACCAGAGACAGAGTGGGGAACAGAACAGGCAGATTGATTGAAAATACACTGCTGAGGGGTTCAGCGGGCGAGACAGGAGATGTTGGCAGTGCCGTGTGGGTAGCTCCCTGGCTTGGGATCAAACTCCTGCTGCAATGGCTGCAGACAGCTTCATAGTGCTAAGACTTAACCCCTTGCGCCACCAAAAAGGCCTGAATGACTGACTCTTTACCCTCAGAACTTGGTGGGGTTTTTGGAGGTTAATTCCATGAAATCATGGAGTCCTATGACTTGGACCTGGTACAGGAGCTGTTGGACTCACATATTGGGAAAAACACTTAAATGTTAATTTTGATGAGTTGCAGCAGGCTGAGTGTTGATTAGCTTGACCAAAAACAACTCATCAATCTAATGTTTGCTCCTTAGGACTGGAGCTAACGAAATAGTAATACAAATGGAATTTTCCTCCCTAATATGAAGAATGTATCAGGATGCTAGAAATACTGAGGATGTTTGTCAATATAGATTTCCATATATACTGTGTATTATTAACCACCAAGCACCAGGATTTAGGTGTATGAAACAATCTATTGATTTGCATAATCTAAAGGGAACAGCTTTATTCCTTCAAATTGCTACACTGGGATTTCACAATGGAAAAGAGAAAATCTTTCTAGTAGCTCCATGTGTTTCTCTATGAGAAGAAATAGACTACTGGTAATTGTGAAGGACCAAATTTTTTGGCCTGAGGCATCAGGAATCCTAATGAAACACATGACAGAAAGGTAACATGACCTTCACGGGGGAAAGCGGAGAAAAAAGTCCATATGAATGGGTCTTTGGAAGAATGTTAGGAATAAAGTTTATAAAGACAGTCTTTTTGTTTTAACATAGACCTGAGGTGCATGCCAAAGGTGAAGGGGGCAAGAGGATTCACCAGGCACAGGATGGGGAGCAGAACAGGGAGATTTACTGAAATAATACTGCTGAGGGAAGCAGTGGGCGAGACAGTTTAGGTCTGCTGAATCATATGTGGGTTAGCTCCCTGGCCACATATTGAACTCAGACCATAGGGGTGGTAGCACTGAGGCTTAACCCCTAGGCCATCAGGGAGGCCCCTCCGCCCCATGAAGACTGTCTTAAAGATTGAGAAACTATGAGTCAATTACAAGTTATGAAAGAACTGAAGATGAGCAGTAAGGGGATTTTTTAACATATCGATCCACCATTGTTCAAGAGGTCTTTGACACATCTACCTAAGCAGATTGATCTACCGGAACACTAACCTATATTGGATTTATTAAAAAAAAATGATAAAAGGATCAAAGCATTTTAGCTTGCATGTGGCAGAGTCAAATAATTAAGCAAAAATAAAATGCATCTGGGCCTCCCTGGTGGCGCAAGGGGTTAAGACACAACCTATGAAGCTATCTGTAGCCTCTGCAGCACGTATATTCTATACCTGGCCAGGGAAATACCCATATGGCTCAGCAGACCTCTCCTGTCTCACCCTCTGCTCCCCTCTCTGTCTCTGTGAATTTTTTTACCCCCCACACCTCTGACCTACATCCCAGCTCTTGTATGCATAAATTAAAAAGTAAATAAATACATCTTTTCAAAATAGCTAAAGAACAAGACCCATTTAGTAAGGTGTCCATATGTTTGTCAATAGGCTCTAAGTTCGATAGAGAGGGAGTGCTTAGTATTTGATTCACTGGAGACCTAAATCCAAACTCTGTCTTCAAAATTTGGTGTCACATGGTTCATGTTTTTAATTCATATTTGAAAAACTTCAGCTTTCAAAGTTATGAGTATTTTTTGCCTTTAAGGTAAAATATTAAATTGTTAAATTTATCTAGGAATTTCTTAGGGGGAGGGTGGGGTTAGTGGAATTCTTACCTTTACAGTGATAAACTTTTTAGTTTCATTGATCTGACTCAAATGTCTGCCTATTGGCTCTAATGAGGTAAGGGAGGATTATAAAAGGGAATTGTCTCTGGGGTCAGAAGCTATTTGGATCTAAAAGTGTGGAGATATAAGTATAATAATCCCTTACATTTGAAAAGTAGCTAACGGCTTTCTGGAAAACGAGCCCTGTAGTGATTCTGAGGTTGGGCATGCAAGACTCCTTGTATATCTGCCTCTAGTATTTGGAGAAGACATCCCAGAGCTGAGCCATCTTCCCTTCCTCAGATAAGAGAATTGGCAGAAACCATCCACAGAAGATCGATGTATCCGTCAAAACAAGGTCCCTGGCTCAGACAGGGTCGTGAAAGTAAATGAGCCCATACAATATGGGGCAGGGTGACTTGCTGTGGTGTAAAGGTGCCTGCTGAACCCCAGTATAAAGGAGGTGCTGACCTTTATGCATGGTATACCTGCCAGTGGCTGACTTCACCTTCATTGCTGTCATACATAGTTCACAACTTTTACCACGTACCCAAATTCTAGAAAAACCTCATGCCATAATTGCTTCATGGAGACATTGAGTTTGCCAGGTTTTTCTTTATTGCCCTCTCTTCATTTCACTGATACAGCAACAAACTATCTCTCAACCAGTTCCTCCCTTCATTGTCACACCTTTACTATCACAGCTAACAAGACTTTATAAACTGTCTGGTTTGCCTATCAGTCCACCCTCCTCTTTTTGCATCTTCTCTTTGTATTCCATGGGACCTTGAACAAGTCATCTAAAGTTAAATGTGTCTCATTGGCATCTATCACATGGGGTTAGTGTTAAGAATCACGAGACAAAATCATGTCCTTTCATTCTCCCAGTCACACCCAGATCAAATATTCCTATTTCTAAATTCTGCCAAGTTCTTTGTCTCTAGGTAGAATTTATTGCTTCTCATTTCATTTCACCTAAAATTTCTACAAACTTCCACAACTTATCATATTTACTTACTTGTCCATCTTGTTCAAGTAACTGTGAATTTCTTAAAGACAGTGATTGTATCTTTTAAAAATACTGATCTTACTCGGGGCCTCCCCGGTGGTGCAGCGGGTTGAGTGCCGCACTGTGAAGTATCTGCAGCCTCTGCAGTGCGGGTTCAATCCCTGCCGGCTGGCGAGACTCCCACATGGCACAGCAGACCTCTCCTGTTGCTGCTCCCCTCAGCAGTGTATTTCTGTCCTCTGCTCCCCACTCTGTCTCTGGTGAATCCTCTCACCCTCCTGCGCCTCTGGCCTGTACCCCCAGCTCTTGCATAAAAATAAATAAATCTTTAAAAATATACATTGATCTTACTATTATCCAGCCCAATGCATGGCACATAAGAGATGTTCTTTAATTAGCTGTTCCTTGAATGAATTAAAATGTTGAAATAGTGTTTTCCAATGTAAAGAAACTATCTGCCTCTACTTCATTGGCTGTGTGCTGGGTTCCAATAGAAAAGAAGTGATGGGAAATGTTAGAAATAGATACTTTCCTCAGGGGGTTAAATATGTTGAAGGCACAAACAAGAGGTGAAAGAGTGATCATCAAAAGTTTAGTGTATCAAGAAATAAGTTATATTTCTTGTTAATTAAATATTGCATTCATGATTTTAAAGGATGTTATATGCGTGAATAGTTTCCAATTGTTATATGAATGTTATATTTGGAAAAGTTTCATGTAGTATTTTAGTACAAATTATATGTTCTGCATTGGTAGATCTAACACATTTTGATCCATTTGAAAATTAAAATTAAGATAAATTGCACCAGAGGGAAATGGTAATGTGTTTAAATTCAAATAGCCATGAAGTTAAGAAGAGCAAAATCCAAGTGGTGATTAACCAAATTAACAGGGAATCCAGTTAAAACAAATCTTTGTAAGCAGCATTTCTATGAGCCCTGACTTTGAGTTATTCTCATTTGTGCAATTTATCTGAGAAAGTGACCGGCAAGTGGTTGAAAAGAAGTCAAAGTGAATTGACATCTGGTACTGTGAGCTTCTTAATGGAGAAAGGATGGTAGGAATTCATTTGTTGTTCAAATGAATGATAAGAGAAACATATTATAGGGAAGGGCTTAGATATTTCATGAAATAAAAGGAAAGGCTCATGTTCAAGAACATCTTGGATATGGTAGCACATTACTTCTTCTGCTCATATGGCTACAGTAGCAAAGACAGATGATTCCACATAGCTTTCCCTGTCCAAGTTTTCAACATCACTGCATCAAGGAAGTTTACCAAGAAAATAGAATAGTGAACTCAACATATATTAACACCAGTGTAATCCCTCATAATGTCAATAGGATCACAAATTTTCTTCCCAATTCTTCTTAGATCTCAGCCTCCCATAATCTACTAGTCATGTTGTAACTTAGGTTTTTTCAACATTACTATATGTCAGATCAGAGTTTGGGCATTTGAGCTAATGGAGTTAGCCTCTCAAGTATTTAAAATAAGCATTTTACTGCCAATTTGCAGATAATAAAATTAAGGGTGGGGTATTAAATAACTGACCTTTATTAATCAGCTAATCAACAAAAGAACCACAATTCCCAGGTCTTTTTACAAAACTCTCCATGCTGTTGTGTATTGTGTCCTAGTAGAGTGCTTTCTGGTTCATTTTTTTTTTTTTAACTCTTCAAATGTCTAATATGTGACTCATATATCATAACTTAAATTATTTTTAAAAGACAGCAAATTGCTCTTTCATTGTAAAATAATTATTTCATTAAGTAGCTCCTCCAAATTTTTAAATAATTTTTTATTGAAGTGACATTGCACTGTTACAAGTTTCAACTGAGTGTCATCGTAAATCAACACCTGTGTATATATTTTTTTTAAGATTTATTTTTATTTATACAAGAACTGGGGCACAGGCTGGAGGCGCGGGAGGATGAGAGGATTCACCAGAGACAGAGCAGGCAGGCAGACAGAATACACTGCTGAGGGTAGCAGTGGATGAGGCAGGAGAGGTCTGCTGCACCGTGTGGGTAGCTCCCTGGCTGGCCAGGAATCGAACCCATGCTGAGAGGCTGCGAACAGCCTCACAGCACTGTGCCCAACCCACTGTGCCACTGGGGAGGCCCCAACACCTGTGTATATTATGTCAAGTCCCCTGTACTCTAAATTGTTCAGATATAAAACATACAGAAATTATGTTTTTCCTTAAATGTTATTTCTGAACATTAAGATGGAAACCTTAAAAACTAAATTAATTAAAATGCAATGCTATTTAGGCCAAAACTTTCAAGGATATTTCAGTTATATATATATGCATAAGAAAATTGGTCATTGACATTTCTAATGTACAAAGAACTTTACTTCTGTAAAATGTTCAAAAAATTTAAAAACATAAAATTAAAAAACAAACATCAAAATTAGTGGTCCATACTTTGTGAAAAATGGCAAAATCCTGAGCTTCATATGGCATAACTGATCCTCTGAAGAGGCAGAAAGCAGAGTAGGTGGGCCAGCAGCTTGGCTGATTTGTGACCATTTCAGTGATTGATCTAATTGCTGTCTTGCTCATCATATTGCTACTGTGCAAATGAGCAGTAACAATGCAAGCAGAAACTGTATAGTTGTATAGAGAAAGCTTTTCATAACTTTATAAATGGGAAAATGCAGTGTGATTTGTTATTTTGCCATTATACTGACTAGGTAATTAGGAAGTTCCCTCCAATATTTTTGAACTTTGGTTGTTATCATGAGTTGAAAGATGTAACAAAAATTCCCAGAGGTTATTTGCAATTAAGTAAGATCTAAGCTAGGGGAAAATAAAGACCACTGTGGGAACTCCTGATATATTCATTACAACGTGGCACTTAAGAAATACATTCTTTTTGCCAGGAAAACCTGGGGGAAATATTATGTTGGCTATTTAATGATTTGTTTAGAAGTAATGTAGCACTTTGCTTATCTTCCTAAACTAGTATTGTTTTCACTTATTAAAATGACTCGATCACAGCTAAGTATCGAAAACTTAATGATGATTCCTAGTTACAATTTACAGTACTCTGAAGTGATCAATAGGGTCATTTACAAAGTAAAATGAATACTAATTATGCAATCATTTCTAATATATTGTCATATCTAAGTTTCATTAGCTAAATGAAGTGAGATTCATCCTTTTCAGAGAAACTATTAACAGGGAGGGAAAGCATAAGAAAAAAATCACTTGTATATCCATCAATCATTAAAATAATTAGTTATATATGTATATGAACTAGGGAGTTGGATGCAATTTTGCTACAATTGCAGGCAATATTTTTTTGCATGTTTATTTAAGATTAATTATATTTCATCTTTCATTAATGTAGTTTTTCTGCACAGAGGAAATTGATTTTCGGTGGGGAAGTTTTTGGATAAGGAGTGGCCAATATTTTAGATTTTAACTCTACAACTTATAGTTGGTTCAGACATTTGAATAATTCAGTAGACCTCATGAAACGATATGGATAATTCAAAGTGAAATTTTCAGCATCCAGAATCTTACATAACTAAGATAGAAAATCCCTACTTTGAGTCAGAACAGCAAAATATTGCTGAATAATTAAAGCATAAGAATTGCAGCATTTTCATGAAAGTAGATTCATGTAATTATTGTGTCCAACAAGAATATTTGAAATATAAACAAAGACACTGATGGAAGAGAAACATTGACTGTAAATGTTTAAAATTTACCTTCAGGATTTAAGTGTAGTAATTTTAGTACAAGTGCTAATTTTAGATTAAAATTCATACTAGTTTATTTTATAATTATGTAGACAGTATAGAAAAATCAAAGTCAATAATAGAAATCAAATCATGTATCATCAGACCTTTCTGCAACATCTCATCTCATTACTTCCCCTGCCACCTTCATACTGAAGCCAAAAATGACCAGTCTCTAGGTCCAGCCAAATTTTTGATTTACATCCTGATTCCTTATATCCAACTGCCTACTGAAAAGCACTAGACTTCTGACACTTTTAACATATCCCAGATTTAGAAAGAATGTGTCAGTAAATCATAAACTGGAAAGAGACAACCAAAAATGTACTCTATAATGTAATTAACATTTTAGGTATATTTCAGACATTATGAAAATTTTCATCAGAAAACAGAATTTCTTCTGCTAAATCTTATCTAGAATCCAGAGATTTCCCACTCTGAAATAAATGAGAAGGTGGCTAAAATTAAGCTAGTAAATCCTCGGTGCCTATTTGCTTGTATAACTTCTCATGGCTGTACTCAAGACTTCCTATCAAGAAGGAAAAATATTTTTACCCCAATTTTCAAGCAGTGTGACTTTCAGTTTGGGTAATGTGAACAAGGGAAGGCCCTGAGTGAATTTATTGATTTTTATCTTCCCCCTTTCAAATTTTATTGAGACTTAATTCTTTATAATGTAGATATCACAGCAAAATATTAATGCCAAGCTGGTTAGCACTTAGCACTCCCCCCACACACATACACATATAACTGTGATAAGTGAAATACATTGTAAATAGTAGAAGTAAAATTTAACAAGTATATACCAAAGTTAATTTGACAACAGATAAATCAAAATAAACTGTTACTAGTTATTATCCCTCAATATGGGGCCTGTAATTTTGCCCTACTCACTGTACTTTTAAATTTGTTTTTTTTCTGTTTAGAATGTATCATTCAGTGGTAGGAAAGGCCACATATTTCATCAACTATAGGGTTGAACTACTATTAATGTAATTACTGCTCATCTAGGAGGGGGCACTGAATAGCTTCCAGTTAAGTTCTTAATAAGATAAAATACTGTTTTTCAATACTATTTCTTTTTCGAATGTGGTATCAATCTGGTGAAATAGGCTTAAAATTCTGCATGCTGTGCTTGCTTATTCCATTTCAGTAATGAATCGTAGTATTTGTCTTTTTTGATGAATGCCCTACAGCTTTATTCAGCTGAGACTGAGTATAGCACAGGGGATGCATTTTTATCTACCAAGTACAAAGGAAAAAGTCACTCTGTTTCATAGGATCATGAAAATTATCTCCCACCAGAATCAAAATAAACTCTTAAAATTAAACTATGCAGATTTATAAAATTTATTTATTTATAAAATTCAATGTATAATGTAGATTTGGACTAACAATTAATAGTCCATTTGTCTGAGATAAACAACAAGTAAAACATGTTGATGCAAATTATAGCCTGATATTTCAGATTAGTTTTTATCTTTGTTTAATGTTACACTTCAGCAGGATTTTACCAAAGCTCTACAACCATTGGCTCTACCTAGAATCCTGGAGTTTGTGACTTTCACTTTTTCAGTTTTGATGGATACTAATTATTCACTGTAACAGACAAGCTCTGGATTCCCCAAACCATAAGTATCAGGGTGTATTATTCCCTCTCCCCTTTGCTCTCTACCCCCACCCCACTATAGCCTTAGTTTTACAATCAGATTTCTGGGGTTTGTTTTTAGTTTGGTGTTGTTTCACTCTTTTGTTTTGTTTTTCTGTATTACACACATAAACAAAATCATCTGGTTTTTGTTTTTTCCTTTCTGCCTTATTTTGCTTAGCAAAATGTTCCTCTAGGAACATCCAAATTGTTGCAAGTGACAAGAGTTTATCATCATTTATAACTGAGAGTTATTCCATTGTGTATATACTGCATCTTCTTAATCTAATCATCTCTCCTTGGGCACCTAAGTTGTTTTCATAACTTGGTTATTGTGAAGAGTGCTGTAGGGAACATAGGAGTGCATATATTCCTTCAAATTAAACTTTGCACATTCTTCAAGTAGATACTTAGGAGTGGAGTTGCTGCATCATGTGAGTAGATTTATTTTTAATATTTTGAGAAATCTCCTTACTGTTTTCCATAGGCACTGGACAGTCAACAATCCCAACAGTGTAGCCATGTTCAATTCTTATATCCCTTTGTTCTCTTAGTCTGTTCCAGCTGCTGCATCCAAATATCACAGACTGGGTAATTTATAAGAAATAGCGGTTCGTTTCTTACAGTTCTGGGGACTATAAACATGTGATCAGGATGCCAGAGTATTCAGATGAGGACCCTCTTCTTGCTTGGAAGTAGGGGTGAAAGGAGCTTGCTTGGTCTCTTTCACAAAGCCTTGAATTTCATTATTGAGGGATTTGCTGTCATGGCCTACACTTTTATCTAGTCCCCACCTCCTAACAATATCACATTGTCCATTAGAATTTCAATATAAGAATTTGGGAGGATGCTAACATTCAGATCATAGTAGCCTTTACACATATATGACTACTAGATCTGTCCAAAACAGGTAGAGAAATATGTTGGACTCCTACTCTAATTATAACCAAGTGTTAATTTTTTTTTCATTTTTGATATGTTTGTTTCCAGTATGTATCTGCTGTTTTATTGGCAACTCACAATTTTATTAATGTGTTATATTCTCATAAATGGAGAACTTATTATAAAATAAAGAAGTTTCATATTCTTTCATTCTTTGTACCTTAAAATCCATCTGGTCAGATGTTTTCTGTTTGCTCTTTCTCTTTTCCCCTTTGTTTTGAATGCTTCTTTTAAAAATCAAGAAGTTATGTGCTATCATTTTTATCAGCATAATTTAAATGAGCTCTGTATTTTTTTAAGATTTGTTTATAGGTAGAGGCGTGGGAGGGTGAGAATATTCACCAGAGACAGAGCGGGGAGCAGAACAGGCAGACTGACTGAAATACACTACTGAGGGGAGCTGCGGGTGAAACAGGAAAGGTCTGCTGTGCCATGGGGGTATCTCCCTGGTTGGCCAGGAATCGAACCCATGTTGCAGAGGCTGTGGACAGCTTCATAGTGCTGTGCTCAACCCGCTGTGCCACCAGGGAGGCCCAATGAGCTCTGTATTTTAAAGAATTCAGATTTTTCAGTTTTCGGGTCTCAATGACTGATGTATTTTATCTGTTCTTTCCTGTGCAATTAATTTACACTGAAGTTTTGTTCATTCTTTCTTACATTGTTAATTTTATTAGTACTCATTTAATTTTTTCTTGTTAATTTTGAAGTTCTCCCTGTTTTGCATGTAATATTGACTCTTTTCAGCTTCATACTTGTCATTATTTAATGCTAAATCTCCTGGCTTCATTCTCTAGTTAATTTATCTTTTTTTTTTATCTGATTCTTAATTTTTTCCTATTTTATGTAAAATTTTTGTTTCCTTTTTTTTCCCTTTTGCTCTTGATGGCCCAGCTTGTCCTGCAAATGATTGTACTATTTATTCAGTTTCGGGTACTCTTGTTCTTTCAAGATCCAGCAATTTCCCTCAACACCCTCCCCCCACTGCCGCCCCTGCTCGATAATGGTACATTTGAATTTCCTTAAATGCACCCCTGCCTTTCACATTAAAGTTACCATTTAGATTATCCAAATCCTCTATTTTGTGTTATCACTGATCATCCTGCATATCTGTAGTTCCTGGGCATCCACAGATGTAATGCTTTGACTTCCTGGTACTCAGGTTTGGTTGCCTCCACCCTAACCTGCTATGGAGGGTGATTTGGGCACAGCAGCCTAGTAGGAGCAGACAGGTTCTTAGATGTTGCCAAGCACTTAATGGAAGTTTTCTAGCCATCCTAACTTATGTTCTTCCTGTACAAAAAGAGATCAAGTCATCATTCATTTCCTTCTTGACATTTTGCAAATAATGGGAGATCAGGAACACAGGAAAGGGTCAAGAGGCAATATTGACTTGTCTTAAAGGATATTGAAAATCTCTGCAGGCCTTTGCTTTCTACTTCTCACCCTGAGGCTCCCCATAGCTGGTCTTTAGACATACACCCAGACACTATAATAAAGTCCCTTATAAGTCTTCTCTGCTAGAATTAAAAAGCAAAACAAAACTAACTCCAATATTTTTGTCTTGAATCCCAGAGAATTGGGTGATTGGGAGGATGGTCATATTCCCTTCCTGTCTTCCCATCAACAATTAGTAGATCGTGAATTAAGTATATATTATCCTGAAGAAACAAATTTCTATTTTGTCTCAGGTCAGTGAACAGATTTTATTTCCCTCATTGGCCTGGTGAGTTCCCAGCCCTAATTCTGAAGCAGGAATTAACCTGGTTTAATAAATGGTGGGATATTTCACAAATTCATTCTAACAATATCATTTCCTTTATAGCAAAATCTTTACAAGTTAATCTCCGTAAACTTGACCATTTTATTTTAAAGTGAAAATATAATAGATTTGTCCTTATAAGTTGCAAGTACAATCCAAAGTTTAGATCTGATTAACAAGTTAAACTTATATTTCATGGCATTTTATAAAGAATTGAACTTCCTCATTAGTATTCATGATTTATTATAAATAAAAGGAGATAAGTGACTGCATAAAAATTTAATCTTTGTCAGCTTTGGTTGGACTTTTAATTATAAAGCATCTTCCTCTATGTCAATGAATATTGCCCTATTTCACATTGTTAAAAATGTTAATTATTATTATTAGATGCTGTTCATTTTTCCTCTTGATTGCCTCTCTCTAATCAAAGACTGTCACCATGAAAATAAGAATATTCTTTGGAATATGTATGGGAATAATATTAAAAAATCATCTACCTAGTTAGAACTTTGGCTAACAAGAAGGGCTAGTCATACCACTGAGAAAATGAATGCTTACTTGAAAAAACTCAAAAACATTAGCAATGTTTTTCTCCAGCAATGATGTTGTCTTTATAGCCAAGACTGATTGTTTGAAAATCCACCACACCAATATCAAAGAGAGAAAACTACCCCATTTTTAATCTATTTTTATATCTATTTCTTCAATAAAAATTACTTTTATCCTTTCCTTTATAACATTTCTAATTTCTCTGAGGGTTTTCTGTTTATTTACACTTTCATGTGATTTTTCTTCTGCTACCTCTAAAATGTCTTGCACACACAGATTAATCTAAAAATAATACTGGCTCAACTTTCTTTCAAACTTATCTACCTAATATCAAGTCACAGAAAATTTTCAAACTTATATGAAGAAATAAGCCTATTTAAGGAAGATCATATTGTTTATAGAGAAGCTTCTGTTTGTATGTAGAGTGAGGTGTATCATGCCTTTATCTGTGTGCCATCTTGGTATGGAAAGAAATGATACACACATTAATCTGTATAACATTAATCAAGTCTTTCTAGTGTGACTTTATGAAGACATCTATTATCTATGGCCAACTTTTGAAGACGGAGTGGTACTTCTCAGCTGTTAGTCATATTTCTCTTCTTAACTCTCAATGACACCTAAAACAGTCAGTCTGTTACTGCTCTACCTTAGGGTCACTTACTCCTATTGTGGTGTCTCAATACTTGCAGTAGAGACTATTACTGATAACCACCTTTGCTCTCTAGATTACGCATCCCAGCCTCAATTTCACTGAGTTCCAGCCAATGGGAGGCCAAAACAATTGACTCACTTCACTTCCCACTTCACTTCTTGTATGTCATCCTCCGTGGTCTTTTTCCTTTGGCAGCTCTGCAAGTTCAGTGTTGAAGACAGAGGAACCCTTATATGGAAGGAACTAGAATTCTTTTTTTTTTTTTTTTTTTAGAGATTTATTTATTTATGTAAGCACTGGGTACAGTCAGAAGTGCGGGAGGGTGAGAGGATTCACCAGAGCCAGAGCGGGGAACAGAACAGGCAGACTGAAGAAATACACTGCCTAGGGGAGCAGCGGGCACTGCAGGAGAGGTCTGTCGCACCATGTGGGACCCTCACCGGTGGCCGGGGATGGAACTGGTGCTGCTGAGGCTGCGGGCAGCTTCTCAGCCCAGTGTTCAACCGCTGTGCCACCAGGGGAGGCCCGGGAACTGGAATTCTTAAATCACCCCTAAAAGAATGTCACTTTTTAGGTAAACTCACTTGATCTATATATTATTGAGGAAAATGAAATTTTTATCATTAAAGCTAGGTTATATATCAAGAGTTTCATGGGTAATATTTATTCTCCCCTGCTAACCCTCAACCTCCTTTTACCTAATAAAATTTACACTACAAAATTCCTTATTTTTGTGATTGAGAATTTTATTTCTTTGTTTTTCTTAAAGTTTGTTAATCTGTCAATTTACGTAATTTTGGGCACACATCTTCATGTGCACATACTTCACTTCCCCTCCACCATAATGCCACTGCCAATGCCCTAGCCTCTTCTCCTTCCACTCCTCACTCCCAAATGCCATATTTTGGTCTCTAATAAATGATAAGCAATGATGAGAAAAAATATTTCGATATACTCTTCTGTAATAAATGAATTAAAACTATATTTTTAGAGCTCTTTCCTGGATGGTGATTACTCCCTTTTCCTTGTCAGAATTTAATTAATTAAAACCTGAAATCAGATTTAATTTCCTTTTTTTTAAACAATCTTTTTGAATGTGGCCAATCTGATAGTTAGAAGATGGTATCTAAGTAGTTTTAATTTGTATTTCTAATCTAATTTCTTTAAAGTTAAATATGTTCTTATATTTAAAATACAACTACACATATTTTAAAATGTTTACAAAATTTGCTGATTTTTAAAAATTGGGTCAGTTGCAATTTTTGCATTATTCCAGAAGTGCTCTCTCTGTACACCTGATTTTGTTCCTTGTCTGGGGTAGGGATGAATTGTTCTTTCTCAGTTTGTTGAATATCTCTGACTGCTCAAGAGTGGTGTTTGCTCTACAGATTATGTTTATTTCATCAAACTTATGAGTTTCCTGAATTTCTAGGTTTTCATTCACTTGGATTTGAAAGGAAATATTGCCCTATACCCAACTAACTAGTTACTATTTTCCATGTTCCTAGGCAGCAAGTCATGGCATGTGACTCAGCTGTTGTCAGTAAAATGTAGTCAAGGAACTTCAATGATTCTTGCCAGAAAGGAGATAACTCACTGTCGGGCCTCTCTACACTGCACCCTTTTATTTTATTTTATTTCATTTCATTGACAAACACAATAACTTCAGCTTTTTTTTGATTGTGAGGTGATCTTCGGAATGGAAGGTATTCATTAAATATCATTGAGCAGTAAAGTGGAATTAGCCAGGATTTCTCTCAGTTTCATGAGGCAAATATAGGGACCCTTTATACTCACCTCAGGTTCCTAGTACATCACAGAACAAACCCTTAGTGTCTATTATTTTCTTTTGTTTGTTTTGGATTTGATTTCTATGTTTATTTGCAAATTGGTTCAGCATTGTTAGGTCCTGCACATTTTCATTTATTTATTTATTTATTTATTTATTTATTTGTGCATACAAGAGCTAGGGTGCAGACCAGAGATGTGGGGGGTGAAATGATTCACCAGAGACACAGTGGGGATCAGAACAGGTGGATTTACTGAAATACACTGCTGAGGGGAGCAGCGGGCGAGACAGGAGAGGTCTGCTGTACCATGTGGGTAGCTCCCTGGCTGGGGATCCAATAGACCTTGTGCTGCAGTGGCTATGGATAGATTCACAGTGCTGAGACTTACCCTTTGTGCCACCAGGGAGGCCCCTACACATTTTCATTCTTATTTATTATGTTTTTATTTATTAAGGCAATGTTGTTTTACAACATTATATATGATTTAGGGGTACGGGATCACACCTCCTCAGGTATCATACCACATCATACCACACCTGTCACCAAGGCACCCAAAGTTCTTTACCCTGGACCATTTAGCTCCCTCCCCACTGTGTTCCATTCTCCACCCTCCCTCCCCCTCTGGTAGCCTCAGTTCTGCAGTCATACTTCTAGGTTTGTTTTGGCTTAGTTTTGTCATTGACTTTGTTTTGTTTCCCTGTATTCCACATAGGAGTGAAATCTCCATTGTTTCTGAAAGTTCCCTTAGCCTTGAATTTCCCTATACTCGGGGGAAATTATTAAATAACAAAAATAAAACCACCACCAAGCAGGCCTTTAAATCTCAGCAGCAAACTGTCCCTTGGGGAGAACTTTCAAATTCTGTTCTTTGGCTTCCCTCTCTCCCTGCTACAAGATCTGCCACACTGCTTCAGAACTGGAGGCAGAGGCCCTGACCTGCTTGTCTTGAACAGAGGCCCTGGTTTACGTGCAAAGTGCCGTCTGAGATAGAAGCCTCTGGTTTTCCTGGTTGCTTTCCTGGTTGGAACCCCCACCCTGTAACCATGCTGGGGCAAGGGTGATATGGTACTGGGTATTCTTGGTCCACCTTAAGTGAGGTAGAGGAAAGGAGTCCCGGGATTCTTGGCTGTTCTTTTCTGGAATTTAGCCTCTGCAGTACAGAGCTCGGAGTCACATGAGAAAATGTGGGTGTTTCTTCCTTCAGGGAGCTGGGAGAGGTGGGAGACCTGTTATCGTGGCCCCACCTACCCGCCTGAGTGAAGCTTGTCATGCATAGACCAGATAAGACAGAGGTCCAGGGGTTATGCTCGATTATCACAGAACCTTCCTGACCTTATAGCAATTTCATAAACTCTCTTAAGCATATGTTTCTGAAATTTCTGTATGATCTTGGAACAGTTTCCTGAGACTCTAAATGGTTATTGGTTTGTCCTAAATAATTTTCACCAGTTAAGTTTCCCTGGAAAGAGAGTGTTCAGGACAACACCCCCGGGCCTTGGGAAGCTGTCTCTCCCTCCAACTTTTAATTGTTTTATTTTATTAATATATATGTTTTATTTATATATATATTATATATATATAAATATTTACTTTTCTAATTATGATCCCTGTGTATCATACTCTAGATTAAGGAATATTTATTTTCTTTGTATTCTGTTATCTTTATATGATTGTGTGGTTCTCTTCTTTCTGGGCTGGGTAAGTTCATTTCTTGTATTCTGCATAGTTTTTAGATTTCTTCTTATAGGTGACAAATACAATAAGTTACTTTAAAAAAATTGTTTAAGCATACAAGAACTGGATGTAAGCCAGAGGTGTGGGCTGGGGGGTGAGAGGATTCACCAGAGACAGAGTGGGGAATAGAACAGGCAGATCTACTGAAACACACTGCTGAGGGGAGCAGCTGGCGAGGCAGGAGAGGTCTGCTGTGCCATGTGGGCTGCTCCCCAGCCTGTGCTGTAGTGACCAGCAATAGCTTGACAGCTGTGTTCAACCCCTGTGCACCAGGGAGGCCCCAATAAGTTACTTTTTAATAATATTCATGTTGAAATATTTTAACTCTTCTGTGACTGCATTTTCTCATCAGTATATTCTGCTATTTTTGTTTCTTTTGCACAATCTTCTATTATCTTTGTAAGTATGTTCTGATAGCACATTGGTTTGTTTTTTGTGCTGATGAAGCAAAAGTGTTTTCTAAATTAGTTATTTTCATATGATTTTATGTGGAAGGAATTAAATCCAGTATTGGTTTCAAATGAATTTACTTTCTAACCTAGTTTTGTATGAGTTCCTTTAACTTTCACCATTTTATCAATGAAATTAAAGACCCATGGGATTTTAACCAAATGAGAGTTTCTCTTCTCCCTCATTGCCTCTGAAACAGACTGTTTCCTGTATTTATGGTTTTTCTAGATGATTCTTCATCTGTGCTTATTAGAAAAAAAAAAAAAAAAAAAAACACCTCTTTAAAATCCTCCCATAGCCATTATGTTCATTTTCTTGTTGTCCAAAGGATTTAGTTTTACCCTTTTAGGTATGTTGATCACTTTTAAGGGGCTTACTTTGAGCTTTTTCCATAATCTGAAACTACAGCTTTCTTTCTTAGCTTCCCTTACCCTAGTCCTTTTTTTATTTTTTTTAAGTTTTCTTTCTTTCTTTCTTTCTTTCTTTTTTTTTAAGATTTATTTATTTATTTATTCAAGCACTGGGTACAGTCAGAAGCACGGGAGGGTGAGAGAATTCACCAGAGCCAGAGCAGGGAGCAGAGCAGGCAGAAGGACCGAAGTACACTGCTGAGGGGAGCAGCGGGCGGCAGGAGAGGTCTGCGTGCCATGTGGGACACTCCTCTGGTGGCCGGGGAGCAGCCGGGATCGAACCAGCGTTGCAGAGGCTATGGGCAGCTTTGCAACCCAGCGCTCAACTGCTGCGCCACCAGGGAGGCCCCCCTTGTCCTTTTTTTAAAAAGATTTATTTATTTATGCATACAAGAACTGGGGTACAGGCCAGAGGTGCGGGGGTGAGAGGATTCACCAGAGACAGAGTGGGGAACAAAACAGGTAGATTGACTGAAATACACTGCTGAGGGGAGCAGCGGGTGAGACAGGAGAGGTCTGCTGTGCCATGTGGGTAGCTCCCTGGCCTTCCAGGATCGGATCAGGATCAAACTCACGCTGCAGAGGCTTGGATATCTTCACAGTGCTGTGCTTAACCCTTTGCACCACCACACCCTAGTGAATTTTTACTGAGTATTTTTGTAGCCATTATAAAACTCTTTTCATCTTTGTAATTTTTATCTTTCTCCTAGTTTTATAAAAATATACCTCATTTTATTGCTCATTCTCTTCATTGTCTTTGTATGATTTTTATAGGTAGGATGGAAAGTACTACTATCTCCACATATAAGCTTATGAAGACTTCTAAAACTACACTAGTGATTTCATGAATGCTCATAAGCCATATATAATCTTACAGATATTGGAGACCACCTTCTCTGGGAAGATCATTTTACCAATGGGGGAAAAAAAAATGTTACAGCACTCCAGTGGCAGCCTTCTTCCACCCTTCCTCCCACTACAAAGTGGTAATTTATTAGTGATAGAGAGAAATGCAGTTGAAATAGTTGTTCTTCCATAGCTCATCGGTAGCACTTTTCTTACAGGGCAACCCAGATATAAATCAGGTTTCCTGACTATGGGTCCTCACCTGTGCGCTTAAAAGGGACTTACACTGCAGGCACACACAAAAGGTTAACAAAAGTTTATTTACAAGGGAAGGGAAAATGAGGAAATGTACAACTCAGGGAGAAAAGAGGGACATAAAGTCTTAAATGCGTCCTACCCATTCCACGGACCTGGAATCCCAATGGCACGCTGAGAGCTGGTGAAGAGCCGAGAGCCGTGAAGCCAAGAGAGAGACCCAAGGCCCACACGTCTGGTTTTATACCAACCCTGGCAGATTAACTCTGCCCTCAGGTCCCAGCAACCTTCCCTTTGGTGATGATGGGATTTGTCATGATGGCTTGGTCTGGAGTGGAGGTGGAGTCCATAAAACCTGTATGAAGTTAGCTCAGGACATCCTTTAATGATAGAGGTATGTGATCATATTTTTATGTCTAAGGATATTTCCACTTACTATTAACAGAACAGTAATACACTTTATGCACACTGGTGAAAACTGGGATTTAATGACTTGGCTTGCTTCTCATATTTATCAAGTTGATTCCATCTTTTTCTTCCATTTCTTATCCTTCCACTCACTCTTCTTCCATCCCTCACCTCTAAAGTTTTGTAAGGATAGCCTGTTGGTGTAGATTAACTCCTGCAATCTACCAGATTCTGTCTTTATCTAGTATAACAGCTTCCAGAACATCTGAGATGAATGTGTACATCTATGCACTCAGAAAAATAAATTATAATGATCTTAGGTTCATGGATATACTAATTTCATGTAATTCCTATAAAATAAAAGCTTATAAGTTTTGTAAGGGCTACATGTTATATAATTCAAACTATATGACATTCTGGAAAAAAGACAAATATATAGATACATTTAAATTATCTGTGATTACCAGAAGTTAAATGAATAGGCTCAGGGGGTTGTTTTAGGTGGGGAAACTATTATGCATGATTTAATGATGTAATACTGGACACTGGATATTTGTCAAAACCCACAGAACTTTACAGCACAGAGTGAACCATATAATAAAAATTTAATCCATGTTCCCATTGTTTGAGATAGATATAATTATTTTCAAATATCCCCCTGGTATGTTTACTCACTTTATGATTATAATTATAATTATACGTGTAATTGAGTCTAACAGTTTCAATTCCCTTGCCATACTCTGGGGCCATGTGTTTTAATAAACATAATATTTTTTCTTAGTTGGATGATAATGGCCAGGTCATCAAATCTTGGACATTGCCATTTGCAACTATATGGAGGGAACTTGAGGTGAATACGTTAAGTGAAATAAATCATCTGAAACTGTCAGATGATTTCTCACACATGTGAAATATAAAAATCAAAACACACAAATGAGCAAATCACAGTGGAACAATTTTTAGATTCTGTGAAAAATAAAGTGATTATCAGAGGGAAAGAGAAAGGTACCAAGACCAACCTCAGAATATGAAGGGCATTAGTCATGTAGTTTTGGGTTAGGTGAAGCTTTTCCACACATAGAGATATGAGATTCCTATAGATCTGTCAATCAATAAAAAATGGATGAGAATAGTACTTTTTCTTCATTGAACAGAAAATTGTGAGGGTCAATTGACATACATATATGTGGAAGTATCCTATAAGTTATGTTACTGTCAAAAAAATAAAAGATATGAACCTTAAAGAATGCCAATTTAAAACATCATTTTGGGTACTAGTGGATCTCAGGAAAGGACATAGACTATGACAAGAGAATCTGTGTTACAAGTGTCTGGAACAGGCGACTCCCTGATGACCTAGGGGTTAAGTCTCAGCACAATCACTGCTAAGCCCTCAGTTGGATCCCCAGCCAAGGAGCCAACATACATATGGCATAGCAGACCTCTGTTGTCTTGTCCCCTGTTCCCCATTTGCAATGTTTTTCAGTGGTTCCCCCTGTTCTGCTCCCCACTCTGTCTCTGGTGAATCCTCTCACTCCCCCAATACCTCTTCTGGCCTATACCCTAGTTATTCTACGCAAAAGTGGAAATTTTTTTTTTTTAAAATTAAGAAAATAATTGTCTGGAACCACCCCCCTTACTAAGGGGAATGGTGGTGGGGACGTTTCTGACCTTAGTAACTGTGTAAATGAGTGGAATCCACAAAAAAGTTATGTGAACACTGCATCCTAGTTGATAAAACCTTCTGCCTGAGGTTTGGTTTAACAATTTTCATACCATCATATGTATGTAATGGAATTGAGCATATAAGTAAATATTTGACAAAGGATGGAGCCAGGTGTCTCACTGTTTAAGTCAAAGGTTACAGATCAACAAGGAGAGGAAACCAGAATGATCTATGAGGTAATGGAATGGAGTCAGAAACATCAGTATAGAGTCACTTCTAGCTTAAAAGTCAGCCATGGTTACACATATGCATTTCCTGCTCGGTCCTCTGGAGGGGGCACTACCCTAGGTCGATAAGCAAAGCTAGAGCCCAGATCTAGTCTTCTAATACATCTCTCCCATAAAACATCTCAGGATTGCTGATTCTAGGACTGGGGCAAGAAATATGCAAGATTAGCCTGGAACATCTTGTGCCAGGAAGGAAGGAAGTACTTCAAATCTAAGCTTAGTGTTTCGTATAAAATGTCAAAAGAGTTCCATAATTATGTTTGCCAAGGACCTATTTTCATGCGCAGAAGAAAGGTGTTTTACAACCATTTAATATGAGCCTGTGTTTTCCAGTTAGATGGTATCAATATTAAAAATTGGGGAATACATATCTTCGGTGAAAAAAAATTACAGAACCCTTCAAAAGCTAAATGTATTAGGCATTTTTTAATTAAGAAGTTTCAACGTGTTTCTGAATTTCATTAACATTTCTCGTCTGTAACTCATGTCACTTTCTTCTCCACATTTTCCCTGTCTGTGTGTGAAGTCCTTACATCCTTAAAAAAAAACTCTGTTTTTCCTTCCTGCCTGCTTGGAGCTCAGTTACCCTGGAAAGAAGAATCTCTATTATATTCATGCTCCCTAATCCAGGGAACTGTAAACTCTAAATTTTCACCATTTTGTAGGTAAGCACATAAAACTATTTCTAGAATGTATACTTGATATACATTGAAAGGATACTGAAAAAATAAGATAAAATAATGAAAGCTGTATTGTAGGCTGACAAAGGGAAAGAGTAATGTGTATGGAAGCATGAACTTCAATGAGAGAACAAGGGAGATTTGCCATAGAGGCATTTTCCTTATTATTCAGGAATGCTCAAGTCAAGATTATGATACAAATATGATTGGGGTCAGAATGGGGGGATTGCAATTGTATGGGGAATATAAAAATAAAATTTATTAATTAAAAAAAAAAGGAAACTACTTTGCATAGACAGTATGCATTTAGTTTTAAATATTTTCAACTCCTAAAATTACATATATCCAGAGAGTAGCAGTGAGGTCTAGGGGTGTCAGCATTTATTCTTTTTTAAAAAAGATTTACTTATTTATTTATACAAGAACCGGGGTACAGACCAGATGCGCGGGAGGGTGAGAGGATTCACCAGAGACAGAGCGGGGAGCGGAACAGGCAAATTGACCAAAATACACTGCTGAGGGGAGCAGCGGGCGAGACAGGAGAGATCTGCTGCACCATGTGGGACCCTTGCAGGCCAGCTGGGATTGAACCGGCGCTGCAGAGGCTGCGGACAGCTTCACAGCACTGCACTCAACCGCCTGAGCCACCAGGGGAGGCCCTCAGATTTATTTTACAGGAACAATCCCACAGATAGTTCTAGCATTTTGTGTCCCCTGTCACTTCCCTTGGTTGGACAGGAGAGTTGGAGTAAATGATGTCAATGGCCATAGCTCCAGACTATACTTTCCCGGTGCATTTCAGCCTGACTGCAGTTACTATTTAACTTCTGCATGAAGGATTCTCTAAGCCAGGAGTTTACATGCAAAGTCTACCTGAGGTTCCGGGGGATTGTCCCCCTACCTTCCCACCCTCCTAACATCCTTCAACTAGTGATTGACTGGTGTTGGTATAGAAATAATCTAGCTCCTTTGCCGTTTTGGGCGGAATGACAGAGGTATGTTCTAGTGGTTCCAGATTTCCACAGGGATAACTCAGTGAATAATATTGTTGACTGTATCCCTTTCATCCCTGTCTCCTTTTTGCCTGGGCCTATGGAGAGGAGGCTAAAGAGCTTCCTAGACAATGACCTTCCTAATCCATTGCTCCCAATCCTTCTTAGGGAAGCCAGCTAAGAGTAGGCAGGTAGTCAGAAATATATTTAATTTTTTAAAAACTATTTTATTTATTTTTGAGACAATACTGTAAACATTGCAAATCAATGTAAACATCTATTTAAAACACCAGAGACATCCTGCAGGGGGGGAGGAGGGAAAGGGATCTAGGGAGGGAGGGAGGAGCACATGGGACTGGTGATGGTGCACAAGGTGCATTGGTGAAGGAAATTCTATGGGGACTAAAGGGAGGGGGAGCGAACATTGTTTAAAAACGAACAATGATGTAAAGAATATATAAATTAAAAAAACTGTATAATTCAGATATATAGGATCACACCTGATCAGATGTATACTACCATATCACCCCCGCCACTATAGTTAATTTGTATGTAAGTCTCATGGCTTATATTTAAGCCTTTCTCTATGTACAGACTTACATGTATATATATATGCATATGTGTATATATATGTTATATGTGAACAAGTCCCATTCTATTTCTTTTGTAATGTCATTACATATTTCCTTTAGGATAGGCAGTACCATGTAAGCATATCTGAATTTCATGTTTCCTTGATCCTTGGAATTTCTGAATATGATGTTCTAAAATATAGATTATTTTATAGCACATCATTTTTATCTGTAAAACTTGCCCTCAGTATATTTTTAAATCAAAATCTTTTATTATTGGGCCTCACTGGTGGTTCAGGGTGTTAAGATGCAACCTATAAAGCTGTCTGCAGTCTCTGCAGCACAAGTTCAATCCCCAGCCATGGAGCAACCCACATGGCACAGCAGATCTCTCCTGACTCACCCGCTGCTCCCCTCAGCAGTGTATTTCAGTCAATCTGCCTGTTCTGTTCCCCACTCTGTCTCTGGTAAATCCTCTCACACCCCAAATCTCTGGCCTGTACTGCAACTCTTATATGCATACATAAATGAATCTTTAAAAAAACCCAAAATATTATTAATATCAATGTGTAGGGGACTTACTAGTCCTAATAATAATTGAGAAAACAAATTGTTTTTACTATTTATTTATAGTCACCTAGATTGAATTCCTCTCCAAATTAAAAACATGTGCAAGACTTGTTTTCTCTTTCATTTGGTCTATGACCTGAGTTAAGCACAAGTAATAAGATTCATTAAAATAATAACCCATTTGCATTTGCTTCATTTACATTTTAAACTTCTTAGGGGTAGTCTGATGAAATAGAAAAATAGAGTTTAACATATTCTTAGAAATGGTATTTATTCATCTGCCTGCAAAGTATTACAAAAGGAAAGAAAAATGGAATCTTTGAAGAGTCTGCATTGACATTTTTAATTAATGCAAAATACTTTTCTTGTAATTTTCTTCCTAAGTGGTATAAATGTCATATTGTCTTATTATACAAGGTAAAAAAATCTAGCATTTAAGATCTTTGTAAACAACTGCATGTACTATTTATAAGCACTGGAATTTGGGGGGAGGAATGAGAGGGTGGGAGGCTGTTATTTTTTTAAATTGTAGTATATGCCTACATTATAAATATCTTGTCTGTGTCTGTAGCTGGTTATTCTAAACTTAACAGTTAGAAATGATTTCTCCTTTAGCCAGTGTTGTTGTTATATTTTATGGAAGCTATTGGCTTTCACGTTCTTATTAATTAAATTAACTCAAGCTAGTTAAGCTAAGGGGGGGTTTATTAGTCCCTACAAAGTGGAGATCTAGCTCAAATGATGGTGCCTAGACTAAATCTTTCAATGTCTCCGTTCTGCTTCCTTCTGGCAGTCTCTTCACATGATCACAAAAATAGTCAAAGACGTTCCAGGTTTACACTGTCCAAGTGTTTTCTTTCAAAATCCTTGCTAGTCCTTTCACAATCTCTGATTGGTACTGACTGAAATCCATGCCAGTGTCCTGACTCAACATTATCTCATTAATTTTCCCTAAAGTAAAGATGTGCAAAATATTCCTCAGGAAAGATAACTTTACATTTGGGCTGAGGGTATAGACATTAGTAAGTCAATAAGAGGGTTTTAGAAATTCTGAACATTATGCAGGAAATGAAGCAGGGTATTGTGATAGAGTGTGGTAAGGAAATAAAGTTCAAGGTGGACAATAGTGGGCTTCCTGAGAGAATGGCATTGAGCTAACATAATGATGAGTCTACATTTTGGGCAGAGAAGATACCAAGTGTAGATATCTGGAGTTGCAATCACCTTGGCATGTTTGAAGAACAGATAGAAGGTCAATATTACCAGATAATAATGATCCAAGATCCAACCACAGTAGGAAAAAAAAGGTGCTACTTTTCTTCAAAAAAGCTTTTAAAAGACAGTTATAAAGTTACACTAAAGATGATATTTCATGAATGTTTATCTATCTTAGATTGTCATATAGATATGGGAGTTCTCCCTTTTGGGGAAGATTCCATCTGCTTGCAGATGATATGATCTTACATATAGAAAACCTTAAAGACTCCACCAGAAAACCCTTAGAAATAACAAATGAATTCAGTAAGATTTCAGGATATATAATCTGCATGCAAAACCAACTGTTTCTATGCAAAGAAATTTTATGTAATATGTATAATAATGAAAATTATGCCATTTAGAATAGCATCAGAAATGCATAAGAAAACATATAACCAAAAAGGTTAAAAATCTGTACACTGAAAATAGGACTTTGATCAAAGAAATTAAAGGAAACAAAAAGAAATGGGAAGATGTCAATGTTCATGGATCAGAGGAATTAATTTTGTTATAATGTCCATATTACACAAATGATCTATAAATTCAATGTAATCCCTGTCAAAATTCCAAATGTATTTTTTATAGAAGTAGAAAAATAATTCTAAATTTGTGTGGAACCATGGAAGCCCCTGGGTGAAAGCAATACTGAGAAAAAATAAAACTGGAAGCATCACATCTTTGAATAACAAACTATAGTACACAGCTATGATAATCAAAACAGTATGATACAGGCATCAAATCAGACACATAGACCAATATCACAAAATCAAGAGGCTAGAAATAAGCCCATGATGTACATTCAAGTAATATTTTGCAAGGCAACCCAGAGAATTCAGTGGAGAAAGGAAAATCTCTTCAAAAAATCTTGCTAGGAAAATTGAATATTCACATGCCAAAGAATGGATTTGGACTGCTATCTTATGCCATTTTCAAAAAATACTCAGATTTCTAAGTACTTAAATCTAAGACCTCTACTAAAATTACAAAACAGCAAAATTCTTTGACATAGATCTTGCCAAAATTTTTTAGATATGATACTTAAAGCACAAGCAATGATAGAAAAATCAACAGCTGAGTCTATCTAAACTAAAAGGCCCTGTACAACAAAAGAAATAGTCAACAAAATAAAAAAAAGCAACCTACAGAATGGGAGAAAATATTTGCACATCATATTTTTGGTAAGGATGTCCTATCACAACTCAAAAACCAAAAAATAGATAAATAAATAATAAAATCTAAAAATGTAGAAACAACCTGGATGTACAACATTCCAAAGAAAATCTACAAATGGCCAAAAAGCATAGGTAAAGATCAATATCACTAATTATCATGGAAATGTAAATGAAAACCACCTCACACTTGTTAGAGTGTCTGTTACCAATATGACAACAAATGCCGAGGATGGTGAGAATGTGAGATAAAAGGAAACTTTGGTATTTTTGTTGGTAGGAATGTAAATTGTTACAGCCACAATGGAAAAGAGAATTAGAGGTGCTTCAGGAAATTAAAAATAGAACTATCATATGATTCAGCAGTTCCACCTCTGGGTATAAATTCAAGGGAAATGATATATGTGGAAAATAGCAAAACCAAACAAAGGGTCAGACAAAGACAAACTTTAAAGCCAACACTTGAGTTGTAGACCCCATAGCCAAAGGAGAAACCAATTACTGTATGAAAATGAGCAGTGACTTAAGGCTACTCTAAAAAATGTGAAGGGCCTCCCCAGTGTTGCAGCAGTTGAGCGCTGGGTTACAAAGCTGTCCGCAGCCTCTGCAGCACCAGTTGGATCCCTGGCCACTGGGAGAGGGTCCCACATGGCGTGCAGACCTCTCCTGCCGCCTGCTGCTCCCCTCAGCAGTGTACTTCGTTAGTCTGCCTGCTCTGCTCTCCCCCTGACTCTGGTGAATTCTCTCACCCTCCCGCGTTTCTGCCTGTACCCAGTGCTTGTATAAATAAATAAATAAATCTTTAAAAAAATAAAAATTAAAAAATTAAAAATGTGAAATTGTTTATGTTGGGTGAAAATAGATGTAAATTTTAAAAATATCCCTTGAAAGCTGTCCATAGAGCTGAGACATCCAGAGGGGAGACCACAAGGGGGAGGAATGAGAGGCAGCCCTGAGGCAAGAGCGTAATGGACTATGGTGGAGGACTATGGGTGTTTTGGTGGTGACTACACCTGAGGTGGGGAATCCTATACTTCCAGAACACTGGCAAGGATGTAAACCAATGCAGTACAAAAATACACAAAGAAAGAAAAAAATTACCTGAATCTTTATGATGTTCATTGCGGTAATATTCACAACAATCAAGAACTGAAAACAACTTAAATGACCCAGGTTAAATATGTCTGTGCCACACACACACACACACACACACACACACACACACACACTTCAGTAAAACAGAATGGTGATCTTTTCGTTTGTTACAACATGAATTATCCTTGACGAGTATTTATGCAAAAGGGAGTACACCAGACAGTGAAAGACACATGGTATCACATGTGGAATCTAAAGCAAAACCCAAAAATGTTCTCCAAGAAATGGAAAGTAGAATGGTGGTTCTCAGGAAATGGGCAGTGTGGAAAATGGAGAGAAGTTCATCAGGATGTAAATTTTTCTCTTTCAAGATAAATAAATTCGTAAGTGCCTAATACATAACATGGTCAGTGGTTGTGGTTGAATTTCCTGTATTGTGTGATTGTAATTTGTAAAGAGAGTAGAACTTAAATGTTCTCAAAAAAAAAAAAAAAGGTAAACATGTGAGATGATGGAAATGTTACTTAATTCATTGTGGGGATCTTTTAAATACCTTACAATTTTATTTGTCAATTATACCTTGATAAATCTAAAAGAATTCTATGTGAATTGTATTTTCTCTTATTATTAACAATAAGCCCTCTTCCTATTCAACCTTCTCACTAAATATCTTGCACTTACAGCATTGACCTATTTGGATAGGTATATTATTGATATAAAATAATTTTCTTAAGAAAGCATAAGTATGATGCTTTTGGAGAAGAAAGGGGGAGGAGACAATTGCTGTGAGAATTTATTTGAGGAGAGTAATACAGAAATAGTCTTTTCCACTAAGATAAATAGATTTTAATCCCTCCAGCACTGCATGCAACTAAAGATACAGACTGCTGAGCGGGAGGCCAATCTTAGCAAGTGGCATTAGCAATACTAAAAAGTTAACAGCCTGCCATATGGCATTTCCTGTAGCAGATAACTGAAACAGGAAGGTAGCAGAGAGCCTTGATGTTGCTCTCCAGTGGAGATGAGTAGACCCACCCAGCTGTTAGACACAAGATGAGGCCTGAGAAGATGATTTTCAGATCCCTTTTAACTGTACATCCTCTCTCCAATTATATCAAATATTCCAAAATGGAAACTATATTCCTAAGGATTTATGTTTCTTTCAAGGTTCAGCTTTTGTGGAGTCATTGGCTTTTGTCCCAGCCGTTTGCTTATGATTTGTGAGATGCATTGGTTAACTTGACAATAGGTATTGTTCTTATGGATATGAATGGTCTTAGGGGCTCAATTAGAAAAGTCTCAATTACCTAATTAAATAGTTAACACCTTATAAACATGTCCCCCCTCTTCCCAAATTCTCTTTATAATGATCTTTAAATAATTGGGCCTCCCCGGTGGCGCAGCTGTTCAGCGCTGGGTTGCGAAGCTGCCCGCAGCCTCTGCGGCGCCGGTTCGATCCCCGGCTGCTCCCCGGCCACCAGAGGAGGGTCCCACATGGCGTGCAGACTTCTCCTGCCACCCGCTGCTCCCCTTAGCAGTGTACTTCGGTCCTTCTGCCTGCTCTGCTCCCCGCTCTGGCTCTGGTGAATTCTCTCACCCTCCCGCGCTTCTGACTGTACCCAGTGCATGTATAAACAAAACAAACAAACCAGCAAACAAATAAATAAAGCATGCCTCTATAAAAAAAAATATAAATAAAATAAATAAATAAATAATTAATTAATTTCTGTGGACATGATTAAATTATTACTGGCAAAGAGGGAGCAGTTTAGAGATTTCAAATAAAGTGTAGGGATATTGCTGCAACAAATAAAATCAGAGGTATAAGCACCTCCCATTGTCCAAAATTCACAATCTCTTTGACATTTTTTTGTCACTTCCTCTTCACCAGAATAATATCACATGTAACTGTTATAAAACCTGCATGACAACTTACTTCTAAGGTCATTACATTTGCCTTCCAAGTTTATGTAAACTCCTCAATAAATTCTAGCCAGATCGCACCTTAATTTAAGATTACATTGCTCAATAAATCCTCATTAAATGCTACTGCTGTGCTGTAATTCCTGATTTCATCTTGGTCAAAGGCTTCAGAAAGATATATTTAAAAATGTATAGAACTGAGAGATGAACTGGCAGCTAGGAATGCATATTTCATTTGAGCATTTCCACTTTGTGGTAGAAAAATGAGGACGTTTCAATCTCTACAAAACGGATCCCTAAGAATGTGCACACACATTCACTAGCAAGGTAGGCAAGTTGATGAATAAATTCATGGAATTAGGCTAATGTACTTTTTAAGTAGTCACCTAACTTGCAAAATCCTAATCATGCTGCACATCCTTAATGCCCAAATCAGAACCCTGCTGGACTGATAAAGTATCTGAGCTCTTTGTTCAATGGCATCAGATTATGATTCCTAAAAAGGACCCTCATAAGATATGCCCAAGACCTTGAGGTTTAGATTACTAACCAATTTCCATGAAAATGTGCTATGTGATTTAGCTTTTAGATGTAACAGCAATTGCCTTCCCTCACTCATTAAAATATATCATTTATTACAGTGCAGTTATCCTAAGATGACTTGGTTTATGTGTAACTTTAACACTCTCCAACCATCCTTTCTATCATTTTTATGAGTACTGATTGAATTTGAATTTTTCATATTATGCTATTGTCTAAGCATTAAATAATCTGAGAAATATTACTCTATTCTTTCACATTATGAGAAAGCCATACATATTAATGTGTTTTCATGACTGATTCGTGTTTTTTCACAGTAGTGCTTTGACTTACTGCTAGTTGGGGGATTTGACCTGTAAGATGAAAAAAGGGGTATAATCACAAATAAACATATCTAATCATTTAATGACCTAATGTAAGTTCTGACAGATCTCGTATACTTCTTTCAGGTTAGGAATAATTATTCCTTTTTTTCAGAAAACTGAGCAAGATAAGATGGAGTTTTATCAAAACTCACAATTTTTTCAGCTACCATGAAGGGGATATTAGGGGTTCTACTTTACATAAAGGACATACATCCTCATAACAAAGCTTGTGTTTGTTTTAAATGATGATAAAATTTGTGTGTGTGTGTGAGTGTGTGTACACATGTATAGGAGAAAAAGAAGAGGGAGAGAGGTGAGGGGCATGGGAGGAAAGATGAGGGGGTAAAGGTGGCCATTAGGAAGATAAAATAAATCAAGCATAGAAGCTGGGGGGAATAGAACATCTGAAAGTATATGTTTATTACTTTTAGCTTAAAATTAACAATTTTTAATGCACAATTAAAAATCAAGAATTCTGTTTTTCTATTTTCCTTGCAATTTCCTTGGAACGCTATAACTTAAGACGTTTAATGAATCTACAGTCTTCTAATATCTTAATGTTATATTTTCAGAGATAACCTTCTACTAACAATGCAGACTTTTAATAAAATAGTCAAACAGTATCACACTTTATTATTACTTATAGATTTATTTATTTGTGTATGAAAATTAACTCATAAACCAAATCTACATACAAAAAAATTTGAAAACATCACTTCAGAACTTGACAAATTTATGGTGAGTTCAGCTTTGGAGTGAGACATTGCCAGTGTTGAATCAATGCTTCTAAGTAATCGAGGGACTGCTTGGTTCAAATATACTTCATTGTGGCAAGCAATGAAAATGAAAGAAAACCATTCTTTATTTTGACAGTCCATTTAACACTTTTAAAAATATTTCTTTCTAAACTAGTATATTTTCTCCTAATGAATTAGCTATTGAATTTGTGTCTAAGAAGATGCCACCATTTTGAGGAGGAAAATATACATCCTCATGAACTGACTCCTTGCCACAAACCCATTTCTTCCACGTTAGGAACATCTGAAAGTTGTGCATGTGTGTGTGTGTATAGTTATACTGACTTATGAATTTATATTTTCATACATAAATTTATAAATGATAACAATGCATCTTATGACTGAGGGAATTAAGTGATTCATATTTTTTACATAAGATATTTTCTTTGATATACATAGTCTTGTAACTAGAGGTAAACTGGCTCTAAGGTAGATGTTCCATGAAAACAGATTCTAGGTAAATATAAGGCAGAACTTTCTAATAATATAATGGTGAGATTCTATTTAAATCATTCTGTTACACCTGGGGAAAGTGTGAAGGGAAATAGAAAGAAGACTCGTAGCATAATTGATGTGTTTTAACCTTGGTAAGTTTTTCTAATTTCCACTATGGATCATGACCTTCTCTTTTACTTTGCCATTGACTAAGTAATTGATACTGTAGTTACAGATAGAGACTTTCACAGAACTACTTGATCTGCCTTTGAAGAAAGTGATAATTCTCCGTGACCTAATAACCCCCTAATAAATGCAGTTTAAAACAGCCAACATCCATGAACAGGAGAATTAGCTTCTTTGGGTCAAAACACATTTAAATTCATTGAGGTATAATATCCTTTCCAATTTCTAGATGAGAAATGTTTAACTAATTAAGGGATATCATTACCATGTCATCCTTCACTGTTTGAAAATGACAAACTAGCAAAGTTAATCATAATGCAATCAGTGATGGTTGGTTTCATCTTATATTAGTGAGACATAATGCAAATCAGTAAGGATCCAAGAGAAGTTAATGAAAGAATCCTATTTAACAAGGAAAAGAAATGAGAGCTGGCTTCTTCAGTATTCACTCCCAAGTAACTAAGCTGATAACTATTCTTGAGGCTTTAGTTCAAAATATCCAAAGTAACAATCAACATTTATTCTTTTTTTTTTTTTTTCTTTTTGTTTTTTTTTTTTTTTAAATATTAAATTTTATTTTTATATTCCCCCATACAATTGCAAACGCCCCATTCTGACCCCAATCCTTCCCCTCCCGCCCCCCACCCCCCAAAAGTGTCTCTGGTTCATAGTTTTTTGTTGATTTTGATTTTCACTTTCTTATATTCATTTTCCTGGTCCCTTATTTAAGTTTTCTAGATTCCTGCTATGAGTGAGACCATCCGGTATTTTTCTTTTTCTTTTTGGCTTATTTCGCTGAGCATGATCCCTTCCAGTGCCATCCATGTTGCTGCAAATTGCATGTGTTTATCTTTTTTGAATGCTGAGTAATATTCCATGGTATATATGTACCACATCTTCTTGATCCAGTCATCTATTTTTGGGCATTTGGGTTGTTTCCAAAGCTTAGCTATTGTAAACAGTGCTGCTATAAACATAGGAGTGCAGGTGCTCTTTGGAATTGATGTTTCTGTGTCCTTTGGGTAAATACCTAGGAGTGGAATTGCTGGATCATATGGAAGCCCTATGTTTAGTAGGTCAAGAAATCTCCACACAGCTCTCCATAGTGGTTGGACCAGTTTGCACTCCCACCAACAGTGCACAAGAGTTCCTTTTTCTCCACATCCTCGCCAACATTTGTTGTTGCTAGTTTTTTTAATATGTGCCATTCTCACTGGTGTGAGATGGTATCTCATGGTAGTTTTGATTTGCATTTCCCTGATTACAAGTGATGTTGAACATTTTTTCATATGTCTGTTGGCCATTTGCATTTCCTCTTCAGAGAAGTTTCTTTTTAGCTCTTCTGCCCATTTTTTGACTGGATTATTTTCTTTGTTGTTGCTGAGTCTCATCAGCTCTTTGCAGATTTTTGTGATCAGTCCTTTATCATTAGTGTTGGGTGCAAAAATGTTCTCCCAGTTGGTGGGGTTTCTCTTTGTTTTTGTTAGTTCAATAAATGGTGCTGGGAAAACTGGGTCGCTACATGCAAAAGAATGAAGCTTGACCACTACCTCACACCATACACAAAAATCAACTCAAAATGGATTAAAGAACTAGACATAAGACCTGAAACCATAAAATACATAGAAGGAAATATAGGCGAAACACTACGGGATTTGCACATCAAAGACATCTTTAAAGACACATCACCCAAAGCAGTGATAGTGAAGAGAAAGATAAACAGCTGGGACTACATCAAATTAAAGAGCTTCTGCACAGCAACATTTATTCTTAACGCCTTATATGCTATTGTAGGGCTAGGCACTGAAGATGATATTACATTTAATTTTCACAGCAATCTTATGAATTGGGTATTGACACTATTTAAAAATGAGGAAAAATAGATCTTGAGGAGCTAAATTAGTTGCCTAAGATCACCCAACAATAAAGGGTAGAGTAGAATAGGTATTGAAGTAAGATCTCTGCCTTCCGACATAAACCCTCATGATCTCACCTTCAACCCTGGTCAGTCTTTTTCCTGAGCTCTGGGTCACTTTTCAGTTACTCTGTTGGTTTTTTGTACCTACAACTGAAAAGTGAGCCTTGGTGTGTTCTGCCACTGCTATTTGTAGAAGTTGCTTCCTTAAATATGGGGCGGGGGGCCTCTAGTAATTCTGTCATTCATTCATCCAACAGTCCTGTGCCAGTCATCTAACAGGCACTTGGGATGATGATTTAGTGCTAGTGATAAAATGTTGAATAAGTTATCAACTAAGAGGGAAATGATTCATTATATTAATTTAATACTCTATGAGTTTGATATGAAACGATTTTTTCGGCATGTGCTTTGCTCTAAGTATCATTACCAAAGGTAGATTTGTATTAAAATACTTGGACAAATCTTTTGGCTGAAATAAATTTATTGTGTTTGTAACTAATTTCCCTATGTTGTAGTTAACAGATAATATCAGGTCACCACCAGACAACATCATCATCATGTTAAATAAGTGACTGAAAAGAGTCACTCTACTCTTCAATCCATTAATAGTTTCCTAAAACTGACTTAGGAATTTCCTAAGACTTGTTGGAAATAATTACCCACTATTTATCACATTTTCCCTCTCCATTACTTCCTGCTCTGTTGTACATTCCTGAACTACCCTGAGAAGAGTGTATAGGACAGTATGTAGAGGGCCTCCCTGGTGGCGCAGGTGGTTGAGCGCCACGCTGTGAAGCTGTCCACAGCCTCCGCAGTGCCGGTTCGATCCAGGCTGGCCGTCGAGAATCCCACATGGTGCGGCAGACCTCTCCTGTCTAGCCCGCTGCTCCCCTCAGCAGTGTATTTCATCAGTCTGCCTGTTCTGTTCCCCACTCTGTCTCTGGTGAAATCTGTCACCCTCCTGTGCATCTGGCCTGTACGGCGGTTCTTGTATAAGTAAATAAATCTTTTTTTTTTTTTTAAAAAAAAAGACAGTATACAGAGAGCATTACAGAGACAGTAACAGAGTAGACAGTAGACAGTATACATAGAGTATAAGAGGGGAGATAAAATAAAATACAAACTTCATTTAACCAATATGGAGAGGCTCATCCTACTAGTAGGGTCTTTGAAATAATGATCAAAATAAAGGCTGTTAAGAAATACTGTCCTCACACCACTTTCTACAGCGCATATTTTAAATTGCAGTATTTACCTAAGACTGTGGAGAAAAATAGAAAAAAAAAATGTTTTGCAACTTCTTGAGTTGAATGATGCAGTTATTAAATGATAGGATGCAATAACATTGGGAAAATTTTATTACTCCTTGGGTCTGTTAATCAGGTTAGATGTTCAAGTATTCATATTTTTATAAGCACTTCTTTTATTTGGCTTACAATCTCAGAATAATTCCCCTACGTCTTGAAAGTTATAACCTAAAAAGGAAATTTATAATAGAGGATGGTTTTAATTATCTCCTTAGAATTTTGTATCAGAAATACATTTGCATGCCTAATTTCATCCGTATTTCATCTGGTGAAGCAAAAATACAGTCTTTTACTTACTAGTTTAGATTGTCAAATGAAATGTAATCAGCTCCAAAGTATATTTCACAGCGACCCCTGGAAAAGTTTCAAAATTGGTGTAAGGATAAATACCAAGAAAATACAAGCTTTAAGTTTGACAAATTGGAACTTTGCAGTTGGCAATGTTTTGTAATGATTTAAAAACTCTTGAAGTTTTCCACTGTCTACCTCACTATAGGTGATGCTATACTGTCCATCTCTGATTTCATAAAATTAGGTAGTTCTATATTAGGTAAACTTTAGATTTTAGAATTTTACTGTCCTTTGGAAGTAATACATTTTATTTGGCTATTTTATATTTGTGTTAGTTCTCTAGTGCTATGGTCTGAAACAGGATGAATTTTTAAATCACATTGTGTCAACCTCAGTGGCAGATATTTTTCCTGCTCTGTTATACATAATATAATGTACCCATTGCTGGTTATTTTATGTAATATAATGACATGTTTCCATGATGTGTTAGAACCTATGAAATATACTTTATTTCATGTAACTTTAAATATCACGTAAACATATAAACAACTATCATCAATGATAAATTGCAAAGACAAACATTCCTGTAAAAAATCAAATGGAAAATATATGCCTGGATAATTTACCAATAATGGAAATCAAAGAAATGTAGCTTTAAAAATCTTCAGTATTTATGTATTAAATTGTCAAAACTTTGACTAGATGAAATCTGTTGCTTCTGAGAGTAGAAGAAAGTGGAATTGAAGCTAGAAACAATTTTGTAGGCCAGATTTGCAGTATATTTCAGAAGACTTAATAATCTACAAATGGATCGACTCCTAAGAACTTTGCCATAGAAATAGCAAACACCTAGAAAAGGACTTCTGTGTTTACTCAATATATTTCTATCCTCTACCTATCTGCTTATCTGTCCAGTTTGTTATAATCTTATTCCTAATAATAAGTGGTGGAACTAAACTTTCTATTTTTAAATTTTACAATGCTGCTAAGATAAGAAGCATAGTACATTCTTATGAACAGTGTTTTCAAAGGCATTCTGTATGAGAATCTCAAATGAGAGAGGAAAACATGGATGCAATATCAAATGTTACAGAGTGGTAGGTATAGTAATATTGGAAAAGAAAAATCCAAGTATTTGTTTGCATTCTTCTTTCCACTTTAAGTGAAAGAGGTGTCTTTTTTTCTATCAATGACTAAAAACTACTCATACTTTAAACATAGTACCTTCCTATTCCGCTGGGACTTGTCTTCTTTATTATTTCCTTCATCTTTGGTTTTATTTCCTTGCTTAACTTCCACTCCCATATGCATTTAAAAATGCTAAAATCACTGCAATCAAATAGACACATGAACACATATGTACCTACGATCACATACAGTAGAGAAATTAATAGGGTCTATTTCCTCTCAGTATTACATCAGCTCTCCTTTTTGCTTTGCTCAAATTTTACAATTTATTTTTTACCCTCAGGTTTCCAAGTGCTTCCATCCTGTTTATTCTTGAACTTGTTGTAGATAATCCAAAACACTATGCATTTATTCAACCAGTAGGTAACTACTGTCTGTTGTATGTGAGATCCAATTCCATGTTTGGGGGAGACAAAGAAATGACAGATACAGTGCAATATATTGACACTAATATTGGGAGGCAGAAATAATTTAATATAACATCTCAATTATTGAAAAGTACTGGAATATATTAAATCAGTGAGAAGAATATTCCAGGTAGATGTTACTTGACATTTTATGAAGTTGTTTATCCAGCAAAGGAGACATTACAGAACTAAGGAATAGTTAGCACAAAGACCCTACATAAGGAAAGAATTTGGGGCAATTGAGATAAATAAAGGATGATCTAACTGAAAAATAATGACTTAGAGAGAGATAGTGGAGAAAGACGAGATTGTGAGAGGTGAAGCTATGTAGTATTTCCCAGGTCAGGATAGTAGTAATATCCCACTATAGGGAGATATATATGAAGATCATCTGACTCTTATTTTTAGAGCTTATTCTGCTTGTGATGTGAAGGTGGATTGTGGTGTCGCCACAAATAGAGGCATGAGACTGGCTAGAATCTCATATGAGAGTGGCCGCTATTGCAGAGATCCAAGTGGTGGAAATGTAGACAGGTTTATGAAACAGTTGCTCTTGTTTTCAAAGGGAAGGGGAGTTAGGAGAAAACACCTGAAGAGCTAGAAAGAGAATAGTCATCTTTCCTGAGTTGAATCTGCATTCTAACTTTACCATCTTTTGAAAAAATTTCTTGTGAAGGTCTCTGATGCTCCGTAATAATTTTGAATCCATTTAAGGATTCTGAGTCTATTCCTCCATGCCCCCCTCTGTGGTGTTTAGCATATAAAAGCACTCTCTCCTTTGGTTTTATTTTCCTACCATTTATCTCATTTTATTTTATGAATCTTCCCCTGCTTCTTATCTTTTAAATATTGGGATTTTTTCCTCCAGACTCTCGTCATTAATCAACCCACAGCGTCTTTTGAATATCAATGCTGACAACTCTGTGTTCCCAGCACAGATAAAATTCAGTCTATACACCAAACTGTCTACTAACATCAGTAACTTGAAGTGCTGGAAGCAATTTAGTGTGTTCAAACCCAAATACCAATTTTCTATGTCCAAATCAGGTTCTTGCTCTTTCATTCCTTATTTGAGGAATTCTTCCATCATTCACAATGTGGACTACTACATGACACATTGAATTATTGATCTCAGTCCCTCACTTCCCTGGATTAGGATTATATGCACACATATAATCCTTCATGGGGTATCATTACTTTAGTCCTTGACTTCGCTCATTGCTACTTGATTTACTTTGTCCAGGGCCATGGTGCTGCAAATGATACAGGTTAAGACTTTCAAGGCTGCTGAGCTGACTTCCTTCCTTTTGTGACATGAGGAAGGTGCTTTCGGATGTTAGTCCAAGGGGGATGACAGTCAATAGGTAGCAGATTAATACGCAGTAGTTTAGAGTCACACCCAGTTGTGCTCAAGCTACAGCAGTAGGACATAAACAAGAAGAAATTGTGAATTGTTGTGCACTAGTGAGATTTAGTAACTCAGCCAAAGCTGACTGACAGACAAAAATGAGAAGCTGGATAACTATCCCTGACTGTCCTTTGTAGGTTGACAATCATCTGGAATAATAACTAGATCTCACTGTATTGTTTTCTTGCAATTTCTTATAGCTCTCACCGCTTCTCTATGGCTTCATAACCCTTATCATCTCTTTATTGAGCTACTCTATATTTTATTGCTGATTTCTTTGGCTTCAGTATGCCCTTCTTCCCATTCACTTTCCTTACTGTTGCTAGAATGGTTTATCTTCAAAGGCAAACCAGTCAAGCCATTCAGGTATTTAGTCTTTGAAGCATCAGCCATCACCAAACCATCAGTATAAAACCCAAATTACTTAGTACACATTGCTCCTTATAATCTGGCCTGCCTCTCACTCTCCACCGATATTTTTTACACTGTCATCCTTTCCTTGAATTCCAGCAATATTGCGTTTGTTTTCATTATAAAGCTATTTCACATACCCCTCACATCTTTATAGACTTTCTCCCCCTCAAACCCACCCCTGTGCTTATTTTATGGCCACTTTTCCTTCAGTCTCAAATATTAGTTTTATGCAAAGTCATTCCTAAATTGCTCTATGTGTCTCGTTTTATTCATCTTTATCTAAGGAGCCTTGTGTTGCTCATGTATCCATGGTGATCAGTGGTCACTTCCACAGAAATTTGGAAGAATAACTATTAATTCCAATTTGTTTGTGAAAATTAGTTCAAATGAGCCATCTGTAATTTATTAATTTGTTTGCTTGCTTGTCTTGTAATCAGCAAATAGGGACATGATGGATTCTTATATCTCTGTGTCTCCAGAAGATACTGGAAACTTCATAAATATGATTATGAAAAAAGGAAGGAGAAGAGAGAAATTGAAGAAGGAAAGTAGAAAGAAGGAAGAAGGGAGAGGGAGGAAGGAAGGTAGGAAGGGAGGGAGAGAGGGAATTTTTAGGGGAGAAAAACCGAGGTCCAGAACATTGAATTATTTGATCACTATTACCTTGCAAATAAAGGATGAGAATAAATTTTATCTTTCTTCTTGAGTAGTATTTATCTGTCTACCATGTTGACTTCCCAAATGCTCATCTTTAAAAGAAGCAGATGTTATTCTGAAAATATATAGGTATTAGATGCAAGCAGTGGTTCAAAATTTTAGAAAAAACATCAGAACACCCAGTTATCATTAATCAAAACAAGAGAAAGTTGTTACTTGGGAGATCCCCTTGTAATACATTCTCTTTACCTTTGCATACTGGAAACAATTGGGAGAGCAAACCTAACTAACTTTAAATGCCCATCGCTACTCCTGCCTCTTTTCAAATTCTCTTTCCTCAGATAAAATTTTAAAGTGACTTTCTACCTTTTTTATGCCACAACTGTATTTTTTAGAGCAGTTTTAGTCTCTCAGCAAAATTGAGGAGAAGGTACAGTGATTTTCCAAATACCTCCCCTGCCCCCCACATTCTTAGCCTCTCTATTATCTTCACCCCCACCAGAGTTGAAGAATAGTTAGAACTGCTAGTCATACACCGACATAACATATTCACCCAAAGTCCACAACTTACATTATCCATTCTGTTTGTTTTTAATTAAGTCAAACTCTTTGATTTCTGCATTCCTAATTCTCTGGCATTTGTAGCATATCTTTGCCATGTCCTTTAAGCCTCTTATACTTGATTACGTATATGTAGGGGTGTGTGTGTGTGTGTGCGCGCTTGTGTGTGTTTGTGTGTGTTACATCTGTGTGCCATAGCATCTTCAAGTTCTTTGAAAGTAAAAATGATGTGTTTCTATGTCAGGCTTTGCCCAGTGTTTCTATTTCAGATTTCATGCACATAGATTACTTCAGTTGTCATTAACTGAGAACCTTAGGTATATTGCAAATGAATAAACATCCCATTTTATAAAGAATGAATTCTGAAGGGTAGAGGGGTAAAATCAAGTGACTTCATAGTGTTAGTGAAAAGCAGAAACTAGGATTTTGGATTTCTGTCTCACTGTTCAATTCTCATTCTCCTCCAGTACACAGTCTTCTTTATTGACTAGCTTGAGAAATAGCTGCCGTTCTCTGTGAAATAGCCTAGAACTCTAAAATCATATTAGCTTGAGACCGTAAGCATTTCCCTTGAAGTTACATCAAGGAAATCTCTTTACTATGTCTCATGATAGAAGATGCGTGCAAGAAATGATTAAATAGCAATGTCTCTTGATGATCAAATGGTATTTCAAAAAGAATTAATGCTTTAAACTTCTCTTGTCTTGGCAGATTGGTTCTTTCTATATTATATTTGAGATTGTGCTTCTGACTTAGTGATAAGCATAGTGGTAATAATAATGATCATAATGGCAGTACTGTATTATATTCTTCAGAGTTTTATATATTTATCAATATTTTTTGGTCATTGCCATACTGAGAGCCACTGTATATATTAATATAACTTATTGGACTTTTTGTTATCTTTTTTCTGTAATTAGGCTTGCTTCAATGAAATTCTATTAGTGGGTAACTGTTACCTTTTTGTCTGGGTCCTGGACTATAAAAATAAATTAAGACATTATCCTAGGTTTTAAGAAGTTGATTATATAATAGAAGAGACGGGATGGAATAAGAAGTCCAATTGTAAGGAGATATTTCAGAATGAAGAAAGCAGAAATATTTCAGAATGAAGAAAACATGGAAAGAAGTATGGGAACTGGATTCTAAAGGCCTAAAAGTTATAAGGATAAGGTAGGAGGATGAAGGACTCAGCTCATGGTATATCCTTGTCACTAACTCATCTTCTGTTACTGGTTTTCCAGGGCAAGTTCAATAAATACTTGTACTACCCAATTATTATCAAAAGTCTTCCATTTTCATTTTACCTTATAGAAAAGCTACTTTTTTTTTAACTTGGTAAGATTATTTTACAATACTAATTGTAATTGCTTTAAAATAGGAGAGTGACCCTGAGAAATAAGGATCTAGATTCTATTAATTTACTTTTTAAGACTTGACAGGTCATTGGGCCTCCCCGGTGGCGCAGCGGTTGAGTGCTGGGTTGCAAAGCTGCCCGCGGCCTCTGCGGCGCCAGTTCGATCCCCGGCTGCTCCCCGGCCACCGGAGGAGGGTCCCACATGGCGCGCAGACCTCTCCTGCCGCCCGCTGCTCCCCTCAGCAGTGTCCTTCGGTCCTTCTGCCTGCTTTGCTCCCCGCTGACTCTGGTGAATTCTCTCACCCTCCCGTGCTTCTGACTGTACCCAGTGCATGTATAAACAAAAACAAACAAATAAAGAAAGAAAGAAAACATGCCTCTATATAAAAAAAAAAAAAAAAAAAGACTTGACAGGTCATCATAAAACATGGGCTATGCTTTCCCATTATCATTATATTCCTCAGATACAATATTGGGGGTGTTGAAAGCCCCAAAATGAGTATTCCTCCCCCCATTATTACATGTTTTATTTTGACACTCCATTTACTGTTGACCTTGCAGCCTCCTGACTCATGAAAACTTGTCATCCCTTCACCTAGACTCACTAAACTCACTACAACTAATTATTCCTTCTCAAAATACTTGTGAAATTTATTGCCATCATAAAACTCTAGATTTGAAGCTAGTCACTGTCTTTAGAATCAATCTACTGTGGTTTCATGAATGTGTGTTGGTGAGAAGTTGGAGCGTTTGTCTAATTTGGTTTGGTTGGTTGAGCTCCTCCATAAGGCCTTTCCATGTAAAATTGCCTGTTTGTATAGGAAATTTACTCAGTATTGAAGATTATGCAGGGCTGTGAGTCAGACAATTTTTATCAATATTCTTCATCTGCTTGTTGACATTCTTCTATTGCTGGCATATAGTCGTGGTCAGTTAGGAAGAAGTCTAGTTGCCCTATGCAAATGGCTTACTTATGCTTTCTATCAAATACTGAGAAAAGAGTGAGTAGCCTGCTTGTTATTTCTTTTCAAAAGGATAATAGCATGGTAAAAATGTTGGCATTTCAGCTTCAAAATTTCACTTAGAAAATGAAACTCCTAACCAGGCTAATCCAATCTTGACATTATCTGAAGAATGAGTTTATTAGATGGGGCTGTTAAGGAAATGCTCCTGCTGGGTCTATTTATTGTACCTCATTGACTTTTTTGTCTTGCAAAGTCATTTGGAATCTAACTATCCAGAAGATGATTCTCTTTACCAAAGAAAATATATGTCATATCACATTCCACCCTTTGTAAAAATTCATTTGCTTGTAATAAACAATAGTAAGCTGAATACTTTAATGCATGTAAAAACAACATTACCAGTCTTGTTATGTAACAAATATAGAGATAAAACAAGATTTAAACTACTTTGGGGGGAATCATTTTATTTCATTTATTCTCTTTCAATTTTTTTTTTCTAACTGATGTAACATTGCATTATAACACTGTTTGTTTCAAGTGTATATCATTAAAAATTGATACCATTGATATGGTATCAGTAAAATTGAACTTATACTATGTTAAGTTCACCACTAAGAGTTAGTTTTAAGTGCAAATTGAGTATTCTTAAAAATACTTGGTGGTACAGACCAAAATTGCAAAGTCATGGAACCAATACAATAGCCCTTCAACAGACAAATGGATAAAGATATTGTGGAATATATACTCAGTGGAATACTACACAGCTATGAAAAATAAAACAATGTGTTTTGAGACAAACTGAATGAATGTAGAGGTGATTTTGTTAAGGGAAGAAAACAGAAAGTGAAAGATAGATATCCTGTTATTTCATTATCTGTGGAATATAAATAACCAGATAAACAGACACAGGCAAATTATAGCCAAAACAAATCTTGGACTTAGTGAAAACATTTACTCACATTAAGCAGAGTGGAGTGAAGCCTTAAGAGTGAAGGCTTTGGAAAAGTAAAACGTAACTGAAGATAGTTGTTCATTTAGATTACTCTCTTATGTTGCCTCAGTGGAAAATATAGCCAGGTCTGATTTTGAATTCTTGTTCTTCAATATGATGGGTGGATAGATATTTAATCTCAGAGTTTCAGTTGATTTATCTTAAATGAGGGAAAATAGTTCTTGCTGGGCTTTTGGAAACAATGAACAAGAGATACTAAAGGCATGCATGTATGTATATATGTTTGAGTATCATGTATGTGTATGTGTGTGTGTGTGTATACATAAATACAAACACAAAGTTGCCAGAGTGATTTTGACTATATAAGACTCGACAGACACAAGATCTTTTCTCTTTGTGTCTATAGATTTCTGTCTCTTTGCCTGATCTCTCTCTGTTCCATCTTGCCTTTATGTTAATACTCTTTTACCCTTGTGTTTTCAGAGTTGTTTTCTGGATACTTTTTCTGCCTAGGAAGCCAGGAAACCTACCTTAGGAGCTGACTATAGGGCCATTCATTGTATAGGATTTATTTGTATTGAGATACTAAGCTTGCGAAGTGTTAAGAATGAAGGCATTGGAAAAAATATATCTTATTAATGTCATGTAAAGCCAAGGGGTACAAATCATAAAGCCCTGAAAAATGGGCCAAGCATACGGCTGGGGGTATTTGAAGCAAAGACCAGAGAAAGGATTTTTGCTATCTGTGGAGCTCTGGTGCTCTGGAAGCCATCTTACAAGGCAGCAGAGCTCTTTTCAAAGGTTAAAGGCAATAGGGAAAGGAAATCTGATAGTGAGAGGTAGAAAAGTAATTGCTTGGGGGCAAAATTCATCAGCAAACAGGGAGGACAAAAATGACCAACCTAATAATAGGTTCGTGTGGACCGAAAGGATGCATAGGAACGCGTGAACAGAAGTAGAGGTATATATTCTAGTCAATATCAAAACAGCAATGGTAGTGACATGCTGTTCAAAATTTCCAAAGTCTTGTTGTCCAATACTGGGCCACCCACTTCCTGCAAGAAGGAGCCTGTGGAGACAATGATGAGCCATATTAGAACTCATCATCAGTAATTTCTAAAGAGCCCCAGGAGAATGCATGGTTAAGTGGAAATGCCAGCAAATTTTGAAATTATTCAGTTGTGTTTTGTCTCATAGGAGATCTCAAAGCCATAGTAATCTTCTTAACTTATCATGAATTTAACTTTTAACATTTTTTTCTTAAAATCCTAATGGATAGGGCCTCCCCGGTGGCGCAGCGGTTGAGCGCTGGGTTGCGAAGCTGCCCGCAGCCTCTGCAGCGCCAGTTCGATCCCCGGCTGCTCCCCGGCCACCAGAGGAGGGTCCCACATGGCACGCAGACCTCTCCTGCCGCCCGCTGCTCCCCTCAGCAGTGTACTTCGGTCCTTCTGCCTGCTCTGCTCCCTGCTCTGGCTCTGGTGAATTCTCTCGCCCTCCCGCGCTTCTGACTGTACCCAGTGCTTGTATAAATAAATAAATAAATAAAAATCTTTAAAAAAAAAAAAAGTCTAAAAAAAAAAAAAAAATCCTAATGGATAACATAAGGAAAACTTAGGATCAAACTTTATGCCTCTACTCTCAACGACTTTGCCTCTTCGTTCAACTTGGTGGAAGACAGCCTATCTCAGCTCTATGAGCGCCATGGAAGGACCAGTTGCAAAATGTAAATGTTCTGATGTAGTCTGGGTGCTATACAAAGAGAGTCATTATTTTAAATGCTCACACACAAAAAAGTGTATGTTAGATTTTTCTTTTTTTTTTTTTAAGATTTATTTATTTATACAAGCACTGGGTATAGTCAGAAGCATGGGAGGGTGAAAGAATTCACCAGAGCCAGGGTGGGGAGCAGAACAGGCAGACTGACAAAGTACACTGCTGAGGGGAGCAGTGGGCATGGCAGGAGAGGTCTGCGCGCCAAGTGGGACCCTCGCCGGTGGTCGGGGATCAAAACGGCGCTCCTGAGACTGCAGGCAGCTTCACAGCCCAGCACTCAACCACTGCGCCACCAGAGGAGGCCCATACCCTAGATTTTTCTGTAGTCACACAGATGGATAAACTATGACTCAAAAAAGGTTTGCATGATTTCTCCAATATTGTAAAATTAATAGGTGACTGTGTTTCAATTCTAAGTTGGACTAGTTCCAAATCCCAGGCAACAGTACACCACACAGGTGCTTAGAAAATGCATTTAACAAACCCATAATATCTCTTCCTACACAGGCCAGTTAAATTGAGGTTTTCTCAATAACCTTTATCTAAAATAAAAATAAAAGCAATGTCATAACTTGATATCATAGCCATTTTTGTGGATTTGTAGCATACACTCTAAATTAAACACTGGCTTTTTTTCTGAAAATACCTCTTTTAGATAATTCCACCAACCTCTTCTCTAATCACCTGGGTTATAACCTTGCTGAATACCCACAAAAATGATTTTTTATTTTGACAACAAACACGCTAGGTATTTGGGGGGTAAATACCTGGAGTGGTATTGCTGGATCATATGATATTTTCATTTTTGGTTTTTTGAGGAATTGCCATAACTTTTTTCATAGAGGCTGCATCAGTGGAATACTGTTCAGCTATTAGAAATATGAAGTAGTGGCTTTGGGACAGAATGGGTAGGTCTTGAGGTGATTAGTGAAATAAATCAGAAAGTGAAAGGCAGTTATTGGATGGTTTCACTCATTTGCAGAATATCAATAAAATGAAGAAAACAGATGAGCAAAACACCACAAAAATAATTCTTTGTCTCTGTGAAAAATACAAAGGTCCCAGAGGGAAGGGGGAGTGGGCAGGGAATATGGGAGGGCAGGGAGGGAATGTGATAGCACATCAGCACCAGGATTTTGGGGAGACAGGAAGTGAACCAAGTGCACGTAAGCATGAAGTTTGTACTCCCCAAATCATATAGTTCTGTAAATAATTGGCACATCTGTAAAATTTTGAGAAAAAAAAAGAAACAGAAGAGAGGGTAAATTGTTCAGTATGTATAAGGCAGCAGCTTTCTGTACTTCTGCAAGTCCTAAGAACTTCCAGAATAACTGCTGGAGAATCACACCTTCATTTGTGTATTTTCCACCAGAAGGGGAAACAGCAGGAGAGGCAAGTGGGGTTGGATCCTATAGTTTGCTGATTTAGGCATGCATGTCTCTCTTTGTAGCGTCTTGACCTCATTTAAATAATATTCTAAATATCAGAGTTCACCGCCTCTCAGCTCTACCCCAAGAAGCTGCCATTCGACCACGCTTTCCAGACAAACACATTTGGGGAAAACAGAATTCGACTCATGTCAAAAAAACCTTGAGGATTTATAATTATTGTCCTTCTGATTCACTCTCATTATTTAGGAATCTTTCTTAAAAATTACTTCTGGCCTGGATTTGACACAGTCACAATGTCTTCTGGGCTGACCACTGGATTTTTTTTTTCCTATTTTACACAAGAATATCAATTCCAGTGTTCCTAAGTGTCAAATATTTAAAATCTTGTCCCTTACTGAATTTGCAAACTGGGTCACTTTTATAACCAGTTTCAAGTATTTGTTTAAAAAAAATAGAAAGTATAGGGGCCTCCCTGCTGGCGCAAGGGGTTAAGCACCACACTATGAAGCAATCCGCAGCCTCTGCAGCATGAGTTTGATCCCTAGCCAGCCAGGGAGCATCCCACATGCCACAGCAGACCTCCCCTGTCTCATCTGATGCTCCCCTCAGCAGTGTGTTTTAGTCAGTCTGCCTGTTCTGTTCCCCACTCTGTCTCTGGTGAATCCTCTCACCCCCATATCTCTGGCCTGTACCCCAGCTCTTGAATGCATAAATAAATAAATCTTTAAAAAATAGAAAGTATAAACCAAATCAGAAGATAGTGCTTAAGTTCTCTGTTTGAATCCTAGGGGGTGGTACTGCAGCTTATGAATATTTTATATTATTTTTTTTTGTTTTGGAAAAACCTAAGTTTTTAATGATGTGAGAAAATAATTTAGTTTTTATTCGTGTTTGAGGGAATCCTATTAATGATAAAGGAGAAGAATAAACATCTCACATGGAAATAAGGAAAACTATAAAGCTAATTTGAGGATCATTGTATTGCAGGTGCATTTGTAGATACCATTTTGATACTAATATCAGAATTTAAAAAATGTGTTTTAATGTCTCTACATCCATTCTGAAAATCACATTAATCCAAATGTAATTGAATATGATCTTGTAAAAGTACATGGAAATTAGTTTTTTTTTAATATTATGTTTTCTTACACCATTGTCCATTTTTGTACAACTCGATTTCTCCCCTCAGATATAGTCCACATAATTCTCCCACCACCATGGCACCAGTGACCCATCACCATAGTCCCTTGTGCTCGTCTCTCCCCTGTTTTGTCCCCTCTCCATCCTCCCTGCTCTATGTATCAGGTCTATGGTCCTTATCCTTTGTTATATTCCTCCAAAAAGTGAGATCATCCGATATTTTTCTTTTTCCTTCTGACTGATTTCATGAGGATAATCTCTTCCAGTTCCATCCATGTTGCCACAAATGGTATGAGTTAATCTTTTTTGATCTCTGAGTAATATTCCATTGTGTATATAGACCACATCTTCTTGATTCATCTGTCTGTTTTAGGGCATTTTAGGTTGTTACCGTATCTTAACTGTTGTAAACACTGCTGCAATAACATAAGAGTGCAGGTTTCCCTTCAAATTAGTGTTTTTTGTGTTCCTTGGGTACATTCCCAGAAGTGGAACCGCTGAATCATATCGTAGATACATTTTTAGTGTTTTGAGGAACCTCTACATAGCTTTGCATCGCAGCTGGACCAGTTTGTATTCCCATGAGCAGTGTAAGGAAGCTTCCTTTTTGTACTCATCCTGGCCAGCGTTTGTTGTTGTCAATAGGTTATGAATATTTTCAAACCAGGGGTCTACAATATCAACTGCCTAAAGGAGCCAGCATGTAAAAAAGAAGTGAGCTGGGCTGTGTATAGAAACAACACATTGGAGATTCCTTATCTTGTGTAAAGGAGATAGAAATTGTCACTCCACACCGGTTGATGATTGCTCTGAGAAATTCAAGAATAGCTCTGCCAACTCCAATGTATCAGGAAAATCCAGAATTTATTTTCTTATGTAATTTCTCAATTGGTTAACATTTTTAAAAGTTCAAAATGCAATCTTGGCCAAGCAAAATACTCATTTGAGCTATTGCTGGCCTATAGGCTGTATTGTTCGATTTGTTTTATTAAATCTGAGTATTCAGTATTGGACCCTGAGATCCTTTGTATTGATTATCTGTGGCTCTCAGCTCTGTATATCCTGTAACCACAGTTTATGTAGAGCAAGCCATGAATACTTTTCCTACCAAACGTCACTAACTCAGCATCTACCCTGCAATATCAAGAATAACCAGACACCTAGTTTACTAGCTGTTTTAGCAAGTAAATAATGCATTGTGGACCACAAAACCATTTCATTTATGTGCTAAAAGGTATCTTAGTTCCCTGTGATAACCTACTAAAGATAGGGGAGGAAACAGTTGGAAAGTAAATTAAGATAGACGTACAGGGAAAAAAAGAAACTCCCTAGGAAAAAATGATGAGAGTATGAAAGAAAGTAAGAAAAAGGAAACATATAGATAATGACACGGGGGTAGTAAGAATAGCTAAGAGTAGAGAAGAAAAGATTTTTGCTACCTGGTACTCAGAGAAAATTCTTGTAGTTCTGCTAGTGTTTAAGACAGTGAGCACTATATACCGTCCTGTGTCCACAGGCAAATTATTAAACTAAACCTCAGATCCTTATCTTTAAAATGAAGAAGATAATATCTACACTGTGTTATTATTTTAAGAAATTAATCCATTATTGTCAAGTGCATAGGGCAATTTCTGATATACAAGCAATCAACTTGCTTGCTTAATCAAATCTTAATCATCATATATATATTTAAATTAAACTTCAGTTATCAGCAAAGATTTATTTGTTTACCCAGGCAATTTATTTTTTGTCATGCCTCAAGTATTTCATTAAAAATATGTAGTTTTAAAATAAACAACCTTCCTCATGGTCTTTTATGCTTCCGAAGTCCACTATGGAATAGAGAAAAAGTGTGTGTGTGTGTGACTTTCGAAATCAGATTTTCTGTAAATCATACTCTCAGTTGTTGGTGTCACTATGTTTCAGGCATTGATCTTTCTACAAAATTAATTTATATATTTCATTTCCCAGCACATGAACCAAGAACTGTTCAGTACACACTTTTGATTTGCAATGTTTTTCTACCAGCTCGTATGTTCCATAGTATTTGAATGCTTGAATTCAATGTAGAAAGCTAAGTGCCATCAGGAGTTGCAAGTTCAGCTTGGTGGACCACTTTATTTCTGGTGTTTATGAATCTTCACAAAGTTCAGATCACTCTTTGATGACAACAGAAATTGAGCCTCCTAAGTGGCATTTGTAATAGCAGTAAAAGAGTTGTGAATTAAGAGAATTGTTTAGTGAATTTATCCTCTTGATGCAGTGAGTAAATTTCTTTTTTTAAAAAAAAAATATTTATTTATGCACACAGAGCTGGGGTACAGGTCAGAGATGCAGGGCGGGCTGGTGGGAGGGAGTGAGAGGATTCACCAGAGACAGAGTAGGGGAACAGAACAGGCAGACTGACTGAAATACACTGCTGAGGGGAGCAGTGGGCGAGACAGCAGAGGTCTGCTGCACCATGTGGGTTTCTCCCTAGCCAGCTGGGAATCGAACTCGTGCTGCAGAGGCTGTGGATTGCTTCATAGTGTGGTGCTTAACCCCTTGCGCCACCAGGGAGGCCTGTAAGTAAATTTCTTAATTTCTCTTTAGACAATCTATGGAAGCTCAGTAGAAAATCACTGCTCTTACCTAATTCCTATCAAAATATTGAGTAATTTAATTTTTCAGTGCTATTTTAGTTTTTTTTGGAAAGACTTTCATCATTCTTTCATTTTACTTTTTTTAATTCAAAAAGTGAAAGCACTTTTTTAGGGAAAGTTTAGGTTCACAGCAAATTGAGAGGAAGATTCCAAAGATATCCCATGCAACCTCGCCCTCAGTGTGGCATAGCCTCCCTCATTTTCAGCATTCCCCACCAGGGTGTTACATTTGTGAGGTTTTATCTGCACTTGGTAATCCCTTGTTCATAGTTCACATTACATTTCAGTCTTGGTGTTGTATAATCTATGGGTTGGAACAAAAGTATAATGACATGTGTCCCTCACTACCCTAGCTTCCTAGTATCACCGCCCTAACATCCTTTGTGTTCATCTATTCTTTCCTCCCTCCTACCCCGACCCCCCGCAATCACTTATACACTTACAATCTCTGTAGTTTTGCCTTTTCCAGAATGTGATTCTGTGGGAATCATACAGTGTGTAGTTTTGTTGCATAATTGTGCATGCTTGTTTAAACATTTTTTATTGCAGTAATGCTGGTCTACAACTCTGTCTATCATTTAGGGGGTATATGTTCATACCTCTTCAGATGTATGTTACCCAGCCACTTCCACCTAAACCCACACCACACCCACCACCAAAACACATAGAAACCTCCACCACAGTCAGTTAAGCTGCCTAATTTGCTCTGCCCTATTCGTTCCCCATCCTGTACCCACCCACTTTGGTAGAATCAATTCAAAGTCACTGAATAATATTCTTTTTTCTGGATGTACCAAAGTTGATTTATCCATGAACCTACTGAAGGAAATCATTAGTTGCTTCCAAGTTTGATCAGTTATGAACATCTATTATAAACAACCCTGAACAGGCTTTTGTGTGGACAAAAGTTTTTAACTCGTTTAGATAAATGCCAAGAAATGCTATTACTGGATTGGTAATTCTTTGTTTAAGTTTTGTTAAAAAAAAACAAAACTGCCAAATGATCTTTGAAAGTCCCTTCATTTTCTTATTTTTCTAAATAATTTTGAAGTTGCAGTTGAGAAGAAATTAATGTCTTCCTTCTCTCGTTCCACCATATTTGTTTCCTCACTATAATAATGAAAGTATTCACTGTCACTCCCCACTCAAAATCAAGGACTAAACATATGGTATTTTATAAATAAAGCATTACTGACTTCATCTCCTATTTTATTGTTTGTTTTCTTGCTTTTTTGGGGGGGGGTCTGGTTAGTTATTTTATTAGACTTTCAACTCTGTGGTCCAGTTTCTAAAACTGTCATACTGAATGAGAAATATATGTCATAATAGTCTAGCCAAAATATTAATTAAAGCAGAATTTCAGTGACAAGAACTTGAAGAAAATTTACAAAGACTGATGATTGGATTGGTTCTTTGCAGTGTTATAGATAATTTTTTTTTTAAATTTTCACCTTAACTTATATTCAGTCCTGAAAGTGGAGCATGATTTTGGAGCTATGATAATTTCATACATGTAACTCTGGTATTTTGTCGAAATTTCATACATCATTCACACATCTAGTATATTTTGTACCTAAATAAACTGAAAACAAGGTTTATTAGTAAATAACATAATTTTAAAGGAAAACTACTTTTTGCTGCCTGTCTTACCTATATGCCAATAAGCCAGTCCTCAAATGCAACTTTCATCTTTCATATTCTCTTTCTCTGTCTCTCTCTCTCTCCCTTTCCTTTTTGTTTTTAAGATTTATTTATTTATTTATTTATTTATTTATTTATTTATTTAATCAAGCACTGGGTACAGTCAGAAGCGCAGGAGGGTGAGCGAATTCACCAGAGCCAGAGCGGGGAGCAGAGCAGGCAGAAGGACCGAAGTACACTGCTGAGGGGAGCAGCGGGCGGCAGGAGAGGTCTACGCGCCATGTGGGACCCTCCTCTGGTGGCCGGGGATCGAACCGGCGCTGCAGAGGTTGCAGGCAGCTTCACAACCCAGAGCTCAACTGCTGCACCACCGGGGAAGCCCTCTCTCTCTTTTTGAATTCACAAACACACGCGCGCGCGCACACACACACACACACAGCGCATATATACATAGTTGATCCTCACTGTGGATATTTTTTCTTTGGTGAGTTCACCTATTTGCTAAATTTTTTTGTAACGCCAAATCAAGTTCCAGGATGCTTTTGTGATCATCCATAGACAGTTGCCTAGCAGAGCTGGGACATTTCTGGGCTGTCAGAATGCACCCACTCCCAGTTGAGGTCAAAAAAGGGATGAATCTGCCCTCTTTTGGTTCTCCTAGTGCAAATAAGGGTCCCTTTCCTGGTGTAATTAGTGACATATTTTTCACGTTTTTGGGTTGTTTGTTGATTGCACTGTTTAAAACAGCCTCCAATGTAGTGCTGAAATGTGCGAGAGGTTGAGATGTGCCTCTGGGTAGCTTCAGGTCTGTTAGATAAGCTTTGTTCAGGCATGAGCTAGAGTGCTGTTGACAGTGAGTTCAGTGTTAATGAATCAAGAATATATATTAAGTGAGGTGTGTTTAAATAGAAACACACATCAAGCATGGTTATGCATTCATCGGTTGACAAAAATATGACCAGAGGCTCGCTAAGACCTACCCTTGTAATTCCCCTAGGAGCTGTAACTCAGTACTCACTAGTTCAGTGTTTGTGGTGAGTTTATAGAATATGACTACTGCAAATAATGACATTGGCCTACATGACTGACTGGGTTTTAAACATTATATATATACAATATATATATTATATATATAAACATTATATTATATATTTTAAACATATATATATACATGCAAACTGTATGTGCCTATTCACATGTGTTGATTTCTCGCAAACTCCCTAAGTAGTCCCTCCAAAGTTTGAGGATCACTGTTGTCATAGGCTATGGAGCTTAAGGAAATGAGACTTCACAGTTTAGATTCAGTTGGCTGACAAACAGTGCCTGGAATTGTTTCTGCTTTTCTTGTGAAACAGCAATTCTGGCAAAGGAATCAATTTATTATTTTAGAAAAGTATCCTTCTCCAGGAGTTAAACAGCCTCCAAACCCTTTCTGTCATATACCTGGGGTTTCTCATTCCGACTTATTGCCGTCATGTTCTTTGCCAACTCACTTCCCATAGGTTTGCCTCAGCTGGATTTCATTTGCTGACAGTAACTGCTCACATTACAGCTTAAGCTGGGAAGTGATGAGACCAGCAGGGGAAATGAAGAGCAGTGATTCCACAGTATTCCTCCTCTGGCGCATATTGGCTTGGAAATGGGTTAGCTCGGCAGCATGCCATCCGCGGAGACTACCTGCCTGCCTTGGTGCAGAAGCTCAGCTTTTCAACCTACATGTACCTCCCCATAGCACCATCTTCCCTAGTCACCACATCGAAGAGGGGCTGTTTCCCTTTTCTTATTTCCTTGTTCCCTCATTAGAATAGAGTAGAAGACACAGGTCAACATTCATTCAGCTATTCATTCATTGGGTAGTTAATGACTGACAGCCACATGCCAGGCACTCTGGGGCAATGGAACGCATGTCCATGTTCTTGCTGCCATGGGGCTTTTAGTTTGGAAAGGAAAATTAGGCAAGGAAACAATTTAGGTCATTTCAAGTTACGGATAAAGCTAGGAAGAAAATAAAGCAAGGGAAGAGAAAAGAAAGGAACCAGGGTTGGGATGGGAGGAGGGTTGCTACTTTAAATCACTTGGCCAAGGAAGAGAACAAGATTGCCTGAAAGAAGGTTGAGAACACTCTGTGCTTGAAGTTGTATGGGGAAGGGGAGTTCCTGTAACTTACATTCACTGTGCTTCTCACAAATACTCTGGTTACTCTAATTATGCATGGTAAGTAGTGACAACAGAAATGAACCCCAAAAAATGCTCACAGTCTGGTGGATTTTTTTAAATAATAATGCACAATAGAAGGGTAGTTGTGCCATACAAAGGTTGAAATATCATCTGTGAGAAAAGAGACACTATTTTCCACGATTGTTATTCATTCATTTATGTATTCACTGTCAGGCAGGTTTTGGATAATGGGTTATTATTTACACTGGGACTTTAAGGAATGTCTCAGAAATGTCTCTCTGGACAGAGGAATGAGCAGGGTCTGAATATATAACCCATCCTTACATTTTGTAAGTCCATGAATATCAACTTGTGAGTGTAATTTTTGTTCTTATTCCTATGAAAGCTCTTTTAATTTTGTTTATTGATGGAACATTGATTCACAACGCTGCAAATGTTTTAGGTCTATAAGTTCAAACCTCCGCAAATATATGTTAGCACAGCATGCTCACCACCAAAGTAACCATAATCTTCCACGATGGCAACTTGAACCTCTTTCCCGCCTTTGCTCCTGCCCCTAACACCTTTCTGGTAGCCTCAGTCCTGCAGTCAGATTTCAAGGGTTTGTTTTGGTTTGGTTTAGTCTGATTCTTTGCTTTGTTTTCAATATGAGTGAAATAATCCACTATTTGTCCATCTTCTTCTGACTTATTTTGCTTAGCATAATCTCATCCATCTTATTTATTTATTTTTTAAAGATTTATTTATTTATGCATACAAGAACTGGGGTGTAGGCCAGAGGTGCAGAGGAGGGGGGATGAGAGGATTCACCAGAGACAGAGTGGCAAGCAGGACAGGCAGATCTACTGAAATACACTGCTGAAGGGAGCAGCAGCGAGTCAGGAGAGGTCTGCCACTCCATCTGTGGGTTAGCTCCCTGGCCGGGGATCAAACTCCTGCCACAGTGATAGCTTGAAAGCACTGTGTCTTTAACCCCTGTGCCACCAAGGAGGTTCCTCATCCATCTTATTTAATAGCTAAATAGTATTCCATAGTGTATGTATACCATATCTTTTTTACCTACTCATTGATCCTTCAGCATTTCCATATTTGTCTATTTAAATTTGCTTCAGTGAACAGAAGAGTGCATATTTCCCTTCAAAGTAGGTTATTTTCCTATTTTAAAAGAGGAAGTAACATGATTGAAGTTGTGTGTTGAGGAATTTCTACATCGATTGTGAAAAAAATAGTTGGAAGAGATGAGAAACTGGAAGAAGACCTCGGAATTTTATTGTAAATGTTTGGAGAGGGCTAAATATCACAACAGAAATGTGAATGACAGGAAGTGGTGATACTTGTTAAAAAAAATTAGAAGTATAAGTCTTAGTGTTGACCTTATTAAGGGACTGCGTAACTTTGTCACTGTGGTACATAAAGTGTTGAAATTTGGCAGGAAGATGATGAGGGAATTAAAAAAAAAATGCTTGAGTTTTTTTTAAAGATTTATTTATTTATGCATACAAGGGCTGGGGTATAGGCTAGAGGGGTGTGGGGTGAGAGGATTCATCAGACAAAGAGTGGGAAACAGAACAGGCAGACTGACTGAAATACACTGCTGAGGGGAGCAGTGGGTGAGACAGGAGAGGTCTGCTGCACCATGTGGGTAGCTCCCTGGCCCTCTGGGGATTGAACTCGGGCTGCAGAGACTGCAGATTGCTTCATAGTGCAGTGCTTAACCCCTTGCACCACCAAGGAGGCCCAAAAATGCTTGAGTTTTGCATCTCTGAAACTAAGATAGTTATGCTATCATTGGAATGAATTCAGAAATTTTCCCTTTATATCTGTTGTTCTGAAAAAGATTGTAAAGAATTCTTCTCATTTCTCCTCTATTATAATTCACCAGGAATCTAAGAATTTTTAATATTCAAAAATACATTAATTCAAAAATTCATGTAACCTATCACATGAATAGGCAAATAAAGAAAACTCTTAAGATCTTAATGGTAGTTGCAGAAAAAACATTTGGCAAAACCCAGCACACATTCATGGAAAAAAACTCTCAGCAAACCCAGAACAGAGAGGAAATTCCTGAATTTAAAAAAGAACATTTAATTTTCAAAGAAAGCAATATCTCGTGCTAGCATTATTGTTAATGGTGAGGAACTAGATACTTTCACTCTAAGACTGACAAGCAGTCAAAGAGATTTCCTCTTAGCAGTTCCATTTAACACTAACCATTCTAGTTAATGCAATTAGATAACACAGAAAATTAAAGATATAGATGAATTAGAAAGTTAGAAAAAATTAAAATCTTACAGATTGAGTTAGAAGAAATAAAACTATACACTGGTGGCATGAACGTCTATGTCGAAAACTAAAGAATTTGCAAACTAAACCTCCTTATATAAGTGACAGGTATATTTGCAGGGCATAAAGGTAGAACATAATTATAATAAATTAAAAAAAAATGAACAGACTACTATAAAGCAGAGCCATTCTGCAGGGGAGGGGGACAGAGAGGGATCAAACAGGGGAGAGAAGAGCACAAAGGACTATGGTGACGGTGCAGGGTGAATGGGTGGTGGGAATTTTACAGGGACTGCACCCGAAAGGAGAAAGCATACATTGTACAAAAGGAAAATGATGTTATATATATATATTTATATATATATAAAATAAAGTTAAAATACAAAAGCCAGTTGCTCTCAATTGTGCAATGAACAATTAGAATACATTCATATGTACCAAAATATGTTCTTGATTAGTGAAAAATTACAGAGCCCTGCTGATGGACATTAAAGATCAAAATTAATTGGACAGATATTCCATGTTCATGGTTAGAAAGACTCAGTATTTTTTTTAAATTTATTTATTTATACAAGCACTGGGTACAGTCAGAAGCGCAGGAGGGTGAGAGAATTCACCAGAGCCAGAGTGGGGAGCAGAACAAGCAGACTGACTGAAATACACTACTGAGGGGAGCAGTGGGTGAGACAGGAGAGGTCTGCGCGCCATGTGGGACCCTTGCTCTGGTGACCAGGGATCAAACTGGTGCTGCAGAGGCTGTAGGCAGCTTTGCAGTCCAGTGCTCAACCGCTGCGCCACCGGGGAGGCTCCAAGACTCAGTATTGTTAAGGTGTCATTTCTTCCCAGTACTCATTGTACTGATTGTTACTACCAGTACTCATTGTTAACTACCTTGCAATCACAACATTTCTTTGTGGATATTGAGCAAATGATTCAAGAGATGCTAAGAATAGCAAAAGTTGAAGGATTGATATTATCTGCCCTGAAACATAGGGGTTGGTATTAGCAAAAGAATACACATATCAATGGAAAAGAATAGAACCCAATGAGACACTTACAAAACAGAGGCAACCTCCCTTTGTTAAAGGAGCAATGGAAGTTCAGGGCAAGGGCCTGAGACATTCTGCAGGGGTACAGTTGCACAATCAGGGAAATGCAGTCTATTAACTGAACTTCTGTGGGTATCTGGTTGCTAGTTAACCTATATCCAGTTAAATCAAAAACTTTTTAGTAAAAGATACTTTATTCAAGCAAATTTTTTAAAAGATTTATGCATACACGTACTGGGGTACAGGCCAGAGGTGTGGGGGTGGTGAGAGGATTCACCAGAGACAGAGTGGGGAACAGAACAGGCAGACTGACTGAAATACACTGCTGAGGGGAGCAGCGGGCAAGCCAGCAGAGGTCTGCTGCACCATGTGGGTAGCTCCCTGGCAGGGGATTGAATTCATGCTCCAGTGGCTGTGAACAAGTTTATAGGTTGCGCCTTAACCCCTTGTGCCACGAGGGAGGCCCGAAGCAAATTTTTAAAACTGCCATTTTTGTTTTTCATTTCCATGAAATTTCTTGTTTTGCTTAAAACCTGTCATGGCTTTCCTTTTTATCACTGAAGTATAATTGGCATTCTGTTGATATTTACATGCATTATACTTATATACCAGTGTATTAGTTTAAGGCGTGAAATATAGTGATGCCATATTTGTGTGGAAATGATCACCACAGTAAGTCTTGTTAACATTCATCACCATTCATTGAAATGACTGCTTCTATATATAAAATCCAATATGAAAACTTTGAATTTCTAAATTTTTATAGATTGATCTATGTTCATTCAGCATGATTTTTTCATTATATTAACTGCTTTTGTTTAAAATAATTTCATAATGCACTATTCATCATTCTGCCCATCTTCACTTTTACTGAGATTTAATAATATAGATTTAATTTATTAGATATTCAATATTTAATTTTAAAACCCAAAGAAAGAATATCACTTAAAAATAAACACAGTTAATGTATTTTAATATATTTCTCTGTGCAAGTTTTGAATATATGTTAAGAAATTATACTGTTATAACTTCACTAAGCCCAAGAAGTCAGGTGCTTTCTTGATTCTCCGTCATCAGTGTTGTATTGTAGGGTGGCCTTATCATCACATCAACTTCTGTTACACAAAACAAAAGGAAAAAGACCTTCAAATAATCTGCATGAATCAAAGTGTTGAAGTGGTAAAATCATTTTGCCATTCCCTGAGCCTCAGACTCCAGGAGGTAGAAAAATAAGAATTCACTACAGAGTTTCAATTTTCCCTCCATAGCATAACAAACTAAAAAAGCTAAATTCCCAATTTACCATTATTTTCCACCATTATTGCTCTAGGAGATTTGAAAAGGGTTCTATATTAACCTATCAAAATCTTGTCATAATAATGCAAAGTCTCATAAAAGAAAGAATTCCCAAAAAATTATTACTTTATTTGAACATTACATTTCACTGAACAGTGCTAGGTTTCATTAACTTGGTAAATGATAGAAGCAACTTTCTGAAATGCCAATCTAGTTTGCATAACTTAAAGAAGTTGTCTCTGTTCTTCCTCAAACATAGCACATGTAGCATGTAAAATATTATTCAAATTTTTACACCTCTTTACCATCCACTGCCAACAAATCAGGTTTGTTTATTAAAGAGCTTAAAAATACTGCAGCTACCTTTAAGACTTTGACTTTATTTTAGATGATAGGGAAAACAGAATGAATTAACTAATTTTCCAGAAAATGTTCACAGATGAATTGCAAGGTGAATGTATAGTTGATTGAGTCATGGGATATCATGGGGATGCAGAGCTGATTTGGTGGATCCCTGAGGTGTTTTTCAGAATGATTTGAATCAATTTAGAGACGTCTGCTGAAATTATTTCTTTGAGACATATTTTGTGTTACTAGAATGAACTGCAGCCCACAGCCTGTTAGAGAGCAGTTCTCAAATTTAACCTTATGTCAGAATCACATTGAAGGTTGGTGAAAACACAGATGGCTGGGGTTCAGTCTCAGAGTTTTTGGCTCATTGGGCCTAGGAATTTGCAAAGAACTTGCAAGTCTGATAAATGCTGAGGTGATGTTAATGTTGTTGGTTGGATACCTCCCTTAAGGAATGCAGCTCAAGGTCATAGAACTGACCAAATGGTTTGGAAATCAACAGAGCCCCATCTTATAAAAAACCTTTTTAGCAATATCATTCTGAGAATTTCTTAAACTGTAAATCAATTATTTCTGATTTCTCTCATAACATTATTGCTAAGTTTCATTTCCTTTTCATAATGTCTTGTCTGCTGATCCTACCCCAAGTTGTTAAGTCTCTGAAATCTTTCAGAAATATTCATTGATTCAGTTCAATGCTCTTGGCACTAACAGAAATAGGATACTATTAGAAATTACAGATTTTTTTAGTGATTTATTTTTATTTATGTATGCATACCCAAATGACACCTACCTGTACGATGTAGACCAGAGGTGCAAGGAGTAAGGTGATTCACCAGAGACAGAGTATCCCCACTCTGCAGAACAGGTGGATCTACTGAAATACACTGCTAGGGGAGCAGTGAGTGAGACAGGAGAGGTCTGCAACACCATATGGGTCAGCTCCCTGGCCGGGGATTGAACTCATGCCACAGTGGCTGGTGATAGCTTGACAGAGTTGACACTTTAACCCCCACCCACCAGGCAGGCCCAGAAATTACAGATTTTTATTAAGTCACAGATAAAGGTGGTATTTTCCCAATTAAACTTTAAATAATTACCCATTCAATACCTCAAATTAATAACAACACTTCATGCTTATGTATATATTCCAAAGGAAAATTTCTGTGATTTCTATATCTATGCCTATCTCATATCACAGGCCTTTTTGAAATTTAGGAGTTGGACTAGATAATGTTACTATTACTATTTCAGTAAAAATAATGGCAATTTACCTCTTCCAAAATAATGACGAGACAGGGTAAAAACCAATGTTTCTCTTTCTCCTAACACTTATACAAAACTATTATAAATGTATATTTTATTCAAATGAAAGAGAAAATATATGGATTAAGCTGGTGTTTTTTAAGATTTATTTATTTATTTTATTTGGACAAACACTGGGTACAGTCAGAAGCGTGGGAGAGTAAGAGAATTCACCAGAGCCAGAGTGGGGAACAGAACAGGCAGACTGATGAAATACACTACTGAGGGGAGCAGCGGGCGTGGCAGGAGAGGTCTGTGCGCCATGTGGAACCCTCCTGGCAGCCTGGGATCAAAGACGCACTGGAGAGGCTGTGGGCAGCTGCGCCACTTGGGAGGCCCAAGGTGATTATTTAAATTATACAAAAGGTATGATACATACAAATTAGGACTTGTTTTTAAATATATCTTTTTTATCTTTATTTGAGTTATTTGCTACATATGTTTACCTCTCCTACTTCCTACTTAAGTTTTCCAAGTATGCACCACACTTTCTTTCTTTGTCCTGTTTTTATTTTTCCACTGCTAACCATTCAACCTTCAAATTAAGAAGTTATTCAGGTTTATTTGGTATGAATGTCTAGATGCGTATGTTATAATTTTTCCCACTTTTCAAACGTAAAAATTTTCTCATGGTAAATAGATTTTCTTTCTTTTTTTTTAATGTCTTTTTTTTTAAAGATTTTTTTTTTTTTTAAATTTCTACAAGCACCGGGTACAGTCAGAAGCGCGGGAGGGTGAGAGAATTCACCAGAGCCAGAGCAGGGAGCAGAGCAGGCAGAAGGACCGAAGTACACTGCTTAGGGGAGCAGCGGGAGGCAGGAGAGGTCTGCGCGCCATGTGGGACCCTCCTCCGGGGGCCGGGGAGCAGCCGAGGATTGAACCGGTGCTGCAGAGGCTGCGGGCAGCTTCACAGCCCAGAGCAGTAAATATATTTTCTTTCAATGCAATATGGATCACATGAATCCTAGAATAGTTGGGATATTTAATAACTTTTAGATCCTCTTCATTGATAGCATTATCAATCATGGATTCTGCTAGATTCAATTAGACATAGATTTAAAAAGTATCTTCTCTCATGTCTCTGGTTGCTGTTCAATGCTAATGACTTCCCTTTTGAAATTCCAGCTGCTCTCTTTCCAATACTTTTATCTCCCTTTCCTTCCTCAAGTGGTGGTATCTCCAGATTAGTGCCAGAGAAGTTAATTAAAATGCGTTAGTTTGAGTATTGGGTTCAGCATGAGAATGCGAATCTGTTTCCACATGACTGACCAATTGCAGGAGAGTAAGTAATCATTGACATTCAGTCATACTCAGTCACTTAATGGTTCTATTACTTCTATCTAGATATATGCACACAGGGTGTTCCATTATCTTCAGAAAGGTCACCCCAGTCATTAGAGTTGAGTGAAGGAGGGTTACACTGTCCTCTACACCACACAACTACTCATTGTGTTCCTCCTATAATTATAGAACATAAATAAAAATACAAAATGAGTTTCCTTGATACAAAATCTACAATGGTCAATAACCAGAAACTCCACTTGTCCCTTTGAAAAGCTGAAATGTTTCAGAATCTCAAAAATGCATCGGATTATTTTTTCATATGGACTACTTAACTCAAATAGAATTTGATGTGACAATGTTTTGTCTTAAATGAGATAAAAGCATGTGTGTCAAAGAAGCCAGATTGGGAAATTTGACCCACTGAACTACCTTCCAGTCTAGCAGTTTCAAATGAGTCTCCAAACTAAGCTCAGAGACCTCAAAGCAGCAGGAAAACCACTGTATTTGAAGGTTTATCCATGTTTTTTTTTTTTTCCCCCTGGGAAAGAATTTATCACCGTGTAACATACCGTACACAATATTTTATTTTCTTATTTTTAATTTACATTAGAATATAAGTGCTGGGGGGCACTTTTTAATCAGCTTCACATATAGTGAGTACTCAATAAATATTTATTGAATGAATATGTTGATAATTATTAGAGTAAAAGAATAATGACAGGTTTCCGGGATTATTAAAAAAAAGGTAACACCCAGCTCACTGACCAAAATGGACACATTGAGGAGTTGAAGCAGATAAAATGTTCACAAGAAAACATCTTAATAATGTATAGTCACTGTATAATGGCTATCTTTCATATAGTACAAAACTCTACTACTGTATTTAAGGCAAGAGGAAACTGGATCAAGTTGATCAGGAGAATATTTGTGGGGAAATAACTAGATTTTTAAGCTTAAATAATAATTTGTTTAAACTCCCTGACCTTCATTTTCCTCCTACAAAATCAGATTTTATTAGTCAAGTGACCCATATGATCTCTAGAAATTTTAAGCAAAAGAATTTTGGAATGCATGGTAAAAATAGGAATTAGAGAGAAGATAATTTCTCTGCAAATTTGCCTTGGAACTTAAAAGTCAGCCTGTTTACAAAAGCTAGTAAATGGGACTACATCAAACTAAATAGCTTTTGTATTGTGAAAGAAACCACCACAAAACCATCAGGCAGTACATGTACTGGAAGATATGTACACCTCACATAGCTGATGGGGATCATTTTTCAAAATTTGTACCTTAGAAAACTCAACAACAGCAACAACAAAAATGAGCAAAAGACCTAAATAGACATTTCTCCAAAGAAGGCAGATGGTCAACAGGTACCTGAAAAAATGTTCAACATTGCTTATTATAAAGGAAATGAAAATCAAAACCACAGTGAGATGTTACCTCATCTCTGTGAGAAAATGCCTTTGTTAAAAAGATTGGAAAATACGTTTTGGCAAGGGTATGGAGAAAGAGGAACTTTCTTTCACTGTTTGGGAATGTAAACTGGTGCAGCCTTTATGCAATATAGTGTAAAAATTCCTTCAAAAACTAAAGGTGGAAATACCCTGTGATTCAACTTTCCACTTCTAGGTATTTATCAAAAGAATAAGAAAACACTAACATAAAAATATGTATGCACCCCTGTGTTCATAGCAGCATTATTTACAATAGCTAAGGCATGGAATCAGCCTAAATGCTCATTAACAGATGAGTAGATAAATTGAGATATAGGCTCAAGGGAATATTACTCAGCTATTAAAAAAAATGAAACAGAAGGGGGCGGAGCAACATGGCGGCGAGGAGACGCTGCGAGTAAGATCTCCCATTAAAAAAAGTGAATAGGGAGGAAAAGCGGCAGGTCCCAGTGAGAAGTGGGACACGGTAGATAAACGGGTGACGCCAGCGAACTGCCCGAAGAAGAAAGTGGCCATAAAAGAGGACTAGAAGGGAGGGAAGTGCAGAACCCTGCTCCCCTCCCCCGCCCACAGAGGCGGCACTCTCCGACCGGCAGAGAGGAGGAAACAACAAACCAAAACAACCAACAAGAACAAACGACGCAGCAAGCGGGACTGTGAGTGGAAAGGAACTATTGCAGCCACCACACCCCGTGAACGGGAGCTGAGGCGAACCCTGCAGGATCCGCCGCGGCGGTGAGCGAACGGCTCCTGGCGCCATTAGAGAAGAACAAAGACCCCGGGAGACGCGCACACAGCCCGGGCTGCCGGTAAGCTGGCGCGGAAACGCGGCGCGCTCGGGGAGCTTGAAAAGCAAGTGCAGACCTGGATCGTGGCTGCCCAGGTCCCCGCGCCTGCGACCTAGGCTTGCGGGGAGACGACCTAGGCTTGCGGGGAGACGCACGGAGGTCCTCACTGAGGTGAAGGTCCCTCCCTGAGTGAGCAGGAACCAGGCGCCCAGGCACGGGAGCAGTGCAAAAGGCGCCATTCCCGCGCCACTGAACTGGGCTACAGCCCGCTTCCTGGAACTGAGGGCTTTGAACTGAGACCCGGGGCACGAAAATTCGGGGCGTGGGTTCTCCACGACGGTGGGGCACAAGGCAGACACAGCACCCCAAAGCTGTTGAGGTGTACCCTACCATTCCCGCTCTGTTCTCTGTCCCACGGGGTGGGGGGAGGCGAAAAACAGCCCCCCAAGGACAATAGGAGAGATCTCTGGCGCCACCTAGCGACCAGGAAAAAAAAAGTCACTAACACCCTATAAAACAGGACATTTCTTAAGACTGCTTGAAAAGGGCAGAAGGTTTCTGGAGGACCCAGTGGCCAGCCGGGAAGTTATTCCACGCCAGGCCCCTTCCGACCAGCAGTCTGAGCCCACAGAGGGAGCAGGCACCCACGTCCGGGGCAGACCGGGTGCGCAGAAGAGTGTGCCTGAAACCGGAGGCGCAGGGACTGCATCCCGCTTCGCCATTTGAGAACAGGGACATTTCTTCAGTAAAAACTGCCTAAAACCAGCAGAAAGCTCCCCCAGAAGACAGAGATGGCTCCTGGAAGAGCCAGAGGGGAGCGGAGAAGTTCACCCAAGATGTCAGTCAGTCCGAGCAACACAGTGTCCCAACGCATACGACAAATTAGAAAACAGACAGTAGGGAGTAGAAGAACCACACGCAACCTAAAAACTCCTCAGGAAAGAAGCACACCACAAAAAGAAAACCACTCCCCAGATTGCAACGACAGCAACTTGGAAGAACTTCTGAGCCTTCCAGAAAGAGAATTTAAAATTGCCATGATTAAAAAAGTGATAGATCAGAAGAAGGAAATTGAGTCCCTAAAGAGGGAAGTAAGAGAAATGCAGGAGATCAAAAGAATTAATGAGGAACTAAAGAACTCTGGGAAAAGCAATGAAAGCAGAATAGATGAAATGGAAGAACGAATAAGTAATCTTGAAGACACAGAAATAAAAAGAACCAAAACAGAAAAGGAAAGAGAAGTACGAAGGAAAAAGAATGAAGAAAGACTTCGGGAACTATCTGACTCCATGAGGAAAGGAAATATAAGAGTTATAGGAATTCCAGAAGAAGAGGAGAGAGATGTGGAACAGAGAAAATATTCATGGATAATAATTGAAGAGAACTTCCCAAATGAGAAGAGGAGCTGAAAATTGAATACAGAAGCAAGAAGAACACCAAACTTCCACGACGAAGGAAAAACACAGCAAGACACATAATAGTAAAGCTCCCAAGAATCCAGGACAAGGAAAAAATAATGAAGCTGACAAGATGGAGAACAGATAACATTCAAAAGGAAAACCAATCAGGCTGACATCAGACTTCTCTGAAGAAACACTAGGGGCAAGGAGAGAGTGAGGGACATAGTCAACAGACTCCAAGAAAACAGATGCCAACCAAGAATACTCTATCCCGCAAACTCTCTTCCTCCATGAAGA
>NW_023601322.1:83676938-83847204 GCF_014898055.3 Talpa occidentalis | reverse complement strand
AGTGCACACTGGGGTACCACTTTGAATTTTTATTAGGCATGTTGAAAAATTATTAACTTCAACTGTAATGAGTAATGCTATGGTCCAGTGAGAGTCTTTATTATTAAGCCTTTGAAATCTTTTCTTGGTAAGTACAGGCTGGCAGGTCTTCAGTCTTTGCAAGATCAGGACTTCTACAGTCATTACCTCCCTTCTGTGCACTAGGTATTATCCATCAGTGTCTTCAGTGACTGTAATGACTATTACCCAAAAAATTGGGGAATGTTCTCATTCAGGACCAGGAGGTCTTTTCCTCTGCATTCCCTAACAAACTTCTTTAAATGCTTTATTGAAAGAAAAACATTTCACAAGTTTCAAACATCAAAGAGGATAAACATTTATATGCATAATGCAAAGTCTTCTTCCTATCCTTTTTCTCTTTTTGCTCAGGTCTCAGTACATCCTCAAACAGATATTATTGCATTCGATTCCCGTATATCTTCCCAAACAAGTTTTCATGTCATGTTTCATAAAAGCAAATATGAATGAACTGTTTGTGCATTACGCCACTGGGCCAATAATAAACACACTATTCTATGTGTGTGTTTTTTTACTTAAAAATGTATCTTGAGGTCTTCCCAGAGCAACATGTAGTGTGTATCTTATTGCATTGAGTGAAAATACACCATTATAATGGGTTGTCAGATTTTTTCTTGAAAAACATAAGAAAAAATAAAAAATAACATGACTTTTCCAAACACCCAATATGTTTAAAGAGTTCCTTATAGAGAGATCATTTGTTTCTAAAACTTGCTACTACAATCTATGCCATAATAAATAAACTTGCATGTGTATCATGGTCATGTATGTGAACATCATGTATGTGATATGTATCCCAAGAAGTGGAGTGGATTGCTCACAGAGTATGTGCTTGATAATTTAGACAATTCAAAACTGACCTCCAGAGAAATTGCTGCATTTTACACTTTCACCAGCAGTGAATGAGTTTCTATGCTTGCAGGCTTGCCAGCGAACGTGTTTTGTAAGTTGGATTTTGATCAAGTTGATGCTTAAAAATGGTATCTCTGCTGGAATAGGGAAGCTTCTATTCTGCTGGAATAGGGAATTTGCATACCAATATTGGTTTAGGGACTATGCTAATTTTCCCTATCATTTCAATTGTTGGCATATGGGCTGCTGAAGTGAGCACTCAGTTTACCTGTGATATGCCTTTCAATTACTGTGAGTAAAACCAATGTGTTTTCATACATTCAAGAGCCATTTGCTGATTCTACATTTTCTCATAAAAGCTCTTCATTAATTGTCCACGTTTCTAGTTCATTTTTTTTTTCCATGAATTTTTTGGAATTTCTTATTGTTTAAGGAGATAAGCTGTGATGTAACTTGCAGGTATTTTCCTCATCTTATCATTCATCTTTTGATGCTAATTATGGTGATTTATACAATGGAGAGGTATTTTTGTTGGTCTGTTTCTTTTTTATGGATTCTGAAATTTGAGTCATAAAAAACACTTTTTCCACCTTAAGATTACAGAACAGTTCTCTTAAATCCTAGTAGTTTTCATGGATTAACTTGCTTATATTTAAATATATGAATCATTTAGAACTTGTTCTAGTATGAATCTAAAAGTGTATGTGTAGCAAAAATCACTTATTTATTAGGCAACTTTATCCCTACACCTCTGAGATAACTTTATCAAGTACTACTTTTTATGCCCAAAATCTGTTTTTGGAATTTCTATTCTGTTCTGTTGGACTGTGTATTCAAGTGCCAATACTATACCCTTTTAATTACTGAAGTTTGTAATGTTTTACTATTTAAGAGAGCTAATAACTCTCTACTGCTCTTTTTCAAGACTTTTTTCTTGAGTCAGTAGTGGATTTTGGAAATAAATTAACTTTTTTAAATTAACTTAGTGAAAGTTAACATATTTATGAAGCTAAAAATCTCCGTCAACACATTAAACTAGTGTTCTTTTGTCAGAAGTCTATTAAACATACCTTTATACTTTTGTTATTAGTAAATATCTCATTTTTTTTCTTTTTTTTCTTTTTCTTCTATTAGAGTATAAATTTCTAGTACTAGAAAATTTTTCATCATGACTTCAAGTCAGTTGAGTCTATGTATGAAAGTTTTTGCTTTAATTACATCATTTTATCCTGCTAGGTCTCTAAGTCTCTTCTTGATTGTGGAGAAACTTGTTAATTTCATTGGATTCCACCCAATATAACTTTATCCATTCATATAATTTGCAGATAAGGCTGGTTTTAAAATTTATAGCTCTTTTCCCCCCCTATTTTCTCATTGCATTGGCTATAAAAATGTTAAATAATAATAATGGTAATGGTTTTCCTTTTCTTGTTCTTGACTTTAAGAGAATTTCATGTTTCCTCAGAAAGTGCCACACTAGGTTTTTGGTGAGATAGCTTTTGGAGTAAAATAGAAATATCTTCCTTTTTTAAAAAACAGATTTATCTATTTCTCCCTTATAAATTACATTTTATCAAAGAAGATCATTTATTTTACTAATGCCCTTTTAGAATCTATAGTGATGAATATGATTGTTATGCCCAAATATTTTAAGATTATGAACTTTGAAAGTACATTTCCACCTTTGCATTTTGAGAATAAAGAGTACAGAAATCTAAATATATTTTGCTGGATTTTGCTTGATAACATTCTATCCAGAAATTTGTAATGAATATTCATTTTTGACATTTACCTCTAGTTTTCTTTTTGGTACAATTTATTATAAGTATTGGTGCCAATTTTGTTCTTTTTCCATAGAACTTTCAAGTTTTCCTTTTCATTTCATGCTCTTGTAACAGTTTAATTAGAATTGGAATTATCTGCTCTTTGATTCTGTAGAAATTGTCTATGGAAATTAATCTTACACTAGCAACTTTCAGTGACATGCCTGACAAAACTTTTATTTCTTTTATGGAAATTGTTTTTCTTTTTAATGCTGTTGTCTTCCACAGTTGATCTTGATAAAATATATTTTTCAATGATTTTGCAAAGAGGAAAACAAAATTATTATTATGTCTATAAATTTTCTTTTTTCATTTCACATTAACTCTTTGCTTAACATCTTTGGGTTTTTGTAATTATGCTTTTCTCTCTAAATTTGTTCAATCAGCAATGTTTAATGGTTTTGTTCTGGTTCCTCTTCTCTTACATTTTCCTGTAGTTTTTCTCTTGTGTTTCTGCCCATTGTTGGATTTCTTTGGTGCTTTCTTATATGTCTAAATCCTTTCTTTCAATAGGCTATTTCCCCCATCACATAGTCTAATTGACCATCCACATACTACTGACTGCTTAGTATTGATCATTGAAATTCTACCTCTTAGTTATAAGTATATATCATCCCTTTGATTTTCATAAATCAATACAATTAAATATATCTTGGTTCCCTTCCTTCACAGTGAATGCCCCCGATCTCTACCTTGTTGCACGATCCAAGTGCAACATCTCTGATACTGTACTCTTACTCTTACTCTCTACACCTATGAAGTCAGAGAATATTTTTAATTATCCCCGTTAAGTATCACTTTAATGTTATTTCTTTTACTGTTATAACCCTATTCTAAGCCACCATCATGTCCTGCTTAAACATGGCAATAAACTTTTAAGCCATTCCATGCTACACTTTGTGTCTTCAAGATTCTTCATATGAAGGGCCTCCCTGGGGGCTTAAGGGTTAAGGCTCAGAGCTTTCACCACTACAGCCTGAGTTCCAGCCCAAACCAGGGAGCTAACCCACATGGTGCAGCAGACCTCTCCTGTCTTGCCCATTGCTCCCCTATGGGGGGGAAAAAAAGGTTCTTCATATAGAAAACCTGAATGATCCTATAATAGCTCTCTCTCTTTCTTTTTTTTAAGATTTATTTATTCATGCATACAAGAACCGGGGCGCAGGCCAGATGCGCAGTAGGGTGAGAGGATTCACCAGAGACAGAGTGGGGAGCAGAACAGCAGACTGGCTGAAATCACCTGCTGAGGGGAGCAGTGGGCAAGACAGGAGAGGTCTGCTGTGCCGTGTGGAACTCTCACCGGCCGGCCGGGATCGAACCAGCGCTGCAGAGGCTGTGACAGCTTCACAGCCCTGTGCTCAATGCCAGTGCCACCAGGGGAGACCCTAATATCTCTCTTTTGCTTAAGTACACTGTAGCTTATCATTGCTGTTCACAGAAAACTGTAATTCTTCCCATGGCCCTGCAGCATGTAAATGATGCAAACCCTGCAGCCCACTCTCACCCTAAGCCACTCTACTCTTGTTTTCTTACTGCAGCCAATGCATTAGTCTTTACACAAAGGTGACATCTGCACATGATTGCTGTCACCTCTGCCTGAAAAAATTCACCCCTACTGTTCCTTTCATTACTAATTCCTTCTCATCCTTTGGGGTTTGTTTTCAAAATCTGGTTCTCAGAGAATTTTCTCTTTTCTGGATCATTTTTTTCTCTGTATGCTAGCTGTTACAATGGAAGAAGTAATTGGGTGTTTAGTTATTTAGTGTTTTGTTTTTTTTTTCTCCATACTGAAATGCAGCTTTTGGATTGGAAACCTATCTAGTTTACAACCTAGTCACCAGAAACTAGAAAGGCCCACTAAGCAGCTCATAACCATAACCAGAAAGGAAAAATATCAAGAAAAACATACTAAACAAACTTAGAAACCATACTAAACATACTTAAACAAGTTATTATCTCACTCTAAAATGAAAACAGGAATTCTAGCATAGTTATAATAATATTAATCAATAGGTTAAGCAGTTCAAAACACAAATGTAAATTTAACGTTTCCTCTTAGTGAAAAAAATGAATGCTTATTTAATAATTGTTATTAGTACAGTAGTCTAAACATCTGGAAATGTCAACAAAGATTCCTAAATTACATTTAATACCAAAATAAACACTCCATGAATGTATTTTAAAATTTAAATGTATCATTGTATAACATCATAAAGTCACAGAAGAAAATACACACACATATTTACACACATATACATAAAATATACATACATATTTCTGATCTCAGTCTGAATACAGCCTCTAAAGTTTGACAAGGACACAAAAGCACAGAGAATGATCTGTGAATTAAATCAAATAAAAAGTAAAACATTCTTAGTAAACGAGTAATTTATTTAAAATGTTGTCTACAACAGAAGGAAAAGTGAGCTCTAATATATGTGACATGAAACAGTTTATCATCCTGGCATATTATAATGTCCTTACTATTATCTAAAGAATCTTGGTGCGGGGGAAGGAGAGCTTGGGTGAGGGTGGAGAAGACTCTGGGCACTTTGGTGGTAGGAAAACTATGATCACTTCAATTGAGGAGAGAAGTCCCATATTGTGAAAAAATAAACGAGGATGTTTCACGGTAAATGAATAAATAAAACAAATGCTTCACTTAAAGAAAAGGTAATGGTTTCTAAGAATCAAATCACAAAATATTAAATACAAACCTGTATGACAATTTTTGACTGCTTTAATAACAATGGTAATGAAAATGAAAAAGGGATATTAATTGGAAGATGATGATTAAAAGGATGGTAACATGTAAAAGCAGTTAATATATGGGGAAATAGACATTCTCATACCATGATGATGGGGTTATAGATTAAATAATGTCTGCAGAGGGCAACTTATCCCTATGAGGTAAAAGTCTTTGGAATGGCCATACCCTTTACTCAGTCATTACTTTTCTCGAAATTCAACCTAAGGAAATGTGCAGTGAAATGTCACTGGATGTGTTTGACTTGTTGCCACTTCATTGCAACCTGAGGAAGCAAATGGCAAATGACATAGCTACATACATTGGCCTCTTACATAGTTATATTCCATTTTACTTGTTTGCTTTTTTTTGTCTGGTTTTTATCCACGATGATATTTTTGTGTATTTTAGAAATCACTGTTTGTAAATATAAATGCTTTCTGAAACAAGGTTAATGCTAACACACACACATACATACCATTGATATCTGAAGTTTGAATTTTAACAGCGGCCCTATATGTAGAAAGCATTCCATAATTTCTAATTAAATCAAACTTATTCATACAGGAATTACATGAACTGAATCTGTATGACCCACTTCTCAGGGATCTTTGCCTTTCCATGAAATAAATCTTTTCATTTTTGCCCAAGCTCATTCCTAGAAGCTCTGATCATGATATGCTTACTTAATTGATTTGGATATGCTCACAAGTTGTGTATATTGATTTGCTTCATTTTTCAGAAACTGTCTCTATTGGAGGATCCAAAATAGAGTTGGCAAGAGTTATTTATACAGCCCTCTGGATGAGTTCAGTCCACCTGTTCTGAAAACCACCTGCACACAAGCACCTTTCACTTGCAGAGGTAAATATAGAATAACATGTACATTAGCAGATTCTTCATCTTTCTTTTAATTTTCAACTAAAGCAATTTCAGAATTAGAATCATCATCTCTGTTGTCAAGCATTAACCTGACAGGCCATGTGACAGCTGTGCTTCTCAACCATTTTCCCAAGATCCTGAAGTGACTATGGCATACCAATCTGAAATTTTTATATGAAAATTTTATATTTGATTTGGTTTATAGATTTTATAATTCCTAGGATAAGTAAACAAACATTAACTTATAAAGGTAAAAATCGCAAACAAGGGCCTCCCTAGAGGCACAGGGGGTTAAGTCTCAGCAATATCAAGCTATCGCCAGCCACTGCAGCATGAGTTTGATCCCCGGCCAGGGAGCTGACCCACATGATGCAGCAGACCTCTCTGATCTCACCTGCTGCTCCCCTCAGCAGTGTATTTCAGTAGATCTGCCTGTTCTGCTCCCCACTCTGTCTCTGACTCCTGCAGATCTGGCCTACACCACTGCATACAGTTCTTGTATGCACAAGTGATAATAATAATAATGCAAACAAAATTTAATATATAATTAATGTGATACAAAAGTATATGCAAAACATTGTATGAAATGTTTTGATTTTGTACAGAGTGAGGTTTTAAATATATGTGTCATTGTTTTGCTTTGGAAAAAAGTTTTATTGTTTTAGCTACACAAAGTACAATTTGGTAATTAGACACATACTTTCTTAGCTGTAAAATGTTGCAAATACATGTCATTGAAAATTAAAGCCAAGGATGTTACTGCTCCATAGGCCTACAGAAGTTTGTTTACCAGAAATTAAATATTTTTCTGTAATTAAGCTATAAATGAAACAAGAAATTTCCTTATGTCCTAAGGCCATCATGAGGCAAATATTTCAGGCAGAGGATGTTCTTGCAGTGCCAGTTAAGAAATTTCTCACACCTCGGTTTGAGTATCTTTTAGAATAACTTTCAAAGTAGTTATTGACCATTTTAATTTTTTTAAATAAATTTCTTGGTTAAAATTTAAATGAAATTATTAGTTAACTCTACAGTATGACAAACTGAATAGACCAAACTGAATGCCACCACAATAAAAATAAAAATTATAATTAGATTACTAAGAACAGTTAGGTACCTTTATCATTTAGCATTTATCACTCTAGAAAGCTGTAGGGAGGACCCTCAAAACACAAAATGGGTCTACCTTATAATCCAACAATCCCACTGCTAGTATTCTACCCAAAGGACACAAAAACACTAATTCAAAAGGAAACCTGCACTCCTGTGTTTATTGCAGCACTATTTATAATAGCTAAGCCAGGAAAACGACTAAATGCCCCCAAACAGATGAATGGATCAAGAATATGTGGCATATATACACAATGGAATACTACTCAGCTATCAAAAGGGATAAACTCTTACTAGTTGGTGCAACTTAGATGGAACTGGAAGATATTCTGCTAAGTGAAATAAGTCAGAAAGAAAGAAAAAATATTGAACAGTTTCACTTACAGGTATAGCATAGGAAAACCAAACAAAGAGTCAGGTAAAACAGACAAAACTTGCAAGCTGATGATAGACTTGAGGCAAACAGCAGGGGAGGATAAGGAGAAGTATCTAAACAGGAGAAGGAAGAGCACAAGGGATTGTGGTGATGGTTCATGAGTGCTGTGGTGGTGAGAGAACTTCAGGGACTACACCTGAAAGTAGAATAATATAAGAAAATAAATTATAATTTTTTTTAATTTAAATACTTAGAAAATAAAATAAAAACAATTCCTTACTTTTGAAAATAAAAAAGATGGGACATTTATTATGGAACTCTAGTAATTAGAAGTTTGAAACTAGTGCTGGGAAAGATCACAATTAACCATTAAGGTTGAAGAGTGTACAAAAGACTCCCTATTACAATGGGAGATTATATATGACAGAAGCAACATATGCAGAAAATGTGTGAGTTTTTCAATTACTGCCAATGACTCAAGTGACTGTTCATAAAGGTAAACACCCCAATAGAAAAAGAAATCCTCAGTAGACGAAAGCTCTCAGTGTACAAAGCAAAATTCTAAGGCATTCAGAAGAAAACAAAGGAGCCACATGTATTTATGACTTCAGGATTTGTTGGAATTTCTTTTAAAAGATAAAATAATAAAGGAAAAGGTGGATAGTTTTGAGCACATTTAAAATTAACAAACATTTATATGCAAAAAACACCACAGAGAAAAGTATATGACAAACTAAACCAGAAATTATTTACAACCTAGTACTTGGCAAAGGATAAATATCTATCCAAGAGAATCTACAAAGAAGTGGTAGAAATCACTGACTAAGACAATCTAATAGATAAAATACTCAACAGATGTGATCAGATAAAAGCAAAATAATCAGGGCCTCCCTGGTGGTGCAAGGGGTTAAGCACCGCACCATGAAGCAATCCATAGTCTCTGCAGCACGAGTTCGATCCCCAGCCACCCAGGGAGGAAACTCACATGGTGAAGCAGACCTCTCCTCTCTCGCCCGCTGCTCCCCTCAGCAGTGTATCTCAGTCAGTCTGCCTGTTCTGTTCCCCACTCTGTCTCTGGTGAGTTCTCTCACTCCCCTACATCTCTGGCCTGTACTCCAGCTCTTGTATGCATAGATAAATATACCTTAAAAAAAGTCAAATAATCATATGGAAATAGTCCTCCTTATAAAGAAAGAAGTTGTGAATTTCAAAGTTGATAATATATCATAGTACATCATTCTCATTCTATCATATTTACATGATACCTCTATTTTAGTTAAATTGTTTTGACTATTCAAGGTCTTTTGTGGTTCCATTTAAATTTCAGTAAATTTACTCTATTTCTTAGAAGAGTCCATTGTAACTGATAGAGATTGCACTGAATCTATCTACTGCTTTTGGAAATGTCACATGTTTTAAGCATTATGATTCTAAGTGTATTTGAGGATAGAGGACACCTAGTATTTGTCTGGCGTGAAGCGGTACTCCTTTGCATAAAATGGGAATATTTAGTAAATTCAAAGATACACACATCTGTTCTACCCCATAAATTCTACCTTTAGATCAGTTCATCTCTCTAGACTCGAGGAAATCTACCACATGTGTACAAGGGGTGTGTCTATAGAAGTTTACCTGAAGCTTTCTTTATAGTAGCAACATATTGAAATTAACCTTATTGCCCATAAGCAGAAAATGAATTTAAAAATTTAAGTTTCAACACAATGCAGGATACTGAATAGACACTGAATATATTCATATCAAATTTTCTAAACTTTAATAAATAACTAGAATCTAAGGTAGACTCACATAATAGAATGGTACTCAGTAGGTAAAATTAATGAGTAGAATCCTGTGAATATATGTATATGTATCTTAAAGACAATATGGAATGTGTGTGTGGGGGGGGGGAAGCAATTTACACAAGTTTTTCCCCTGTGTTGGTAAACACTGAAAATATCCAAATCTGTATCATATGTTAATGAAAACCCATAGGTGTAATGAATATATAAAAAATCATACATAAAAATAAGTGTCAACTACCTAAGAACAGTTCTGACCTCTGGTAGGGGAAATGAGGAATTACATCAATAATAATACAAATATAGTTACAACTCCATAATTAATGAATTTCTTAATGAAAAAAATCTGAAACAAATATGTCAAAACATTAATGCTCATTATATCTGATAATTAGTCTTTGATTTATAAATGTTTTCAAGCATTTAACAATGAAAACGGGCAGATATGTTTTATTTATTAAAACTACAAATGTTAAATAGCTGATATATTTTTAATGTTAATTATTTTCTAGGTAATGCTTCTTGTGAAGCTACTCTAAATGTTTTTAAAGTCTAATTAAAAACTTTTTAATTAGACAATTTTTTTCTTTCCAAATTTTGATTGTTAGGCTTGACTTCCATTTGCCCTGTAATCATTATCAAAATTTAGTTTTAGAAATCATCTCATCAACTAATTCATAGTATGGCATGTAAAAACTAATTAGATTTAATTTGTTATCTCTTCCAGTATTATTTGCACCTCATAAAAGGAAGCACAAATTTGATTTACTTCAAAGGAATGGCAGGTATTAGCAGAGGGGATAGCATTTTTTTTGATAGTGTAATTAATGTAGAACAAACGATGTCACATTTATACTATTTCAGTATATCTTGGAATGAAATACTCTGTATTTTGAAGGAGGGAAAAAGCAGCATCTCAAATACCTTAGGACTGTAGTTAAAATGTATAAATCACTTTATACAAAAGAGGACCGTCAGATTCACATTTCAAAAAATAAAATTGGTAATTGATTGTTGGGGTTAAAGTACATACAAATTTTTCACACAAGCAAACTAAGCTATTACCATGGACACAAAATTGATGGGCTTGAGAGAGATTTGCTGAGAGCAGAGTTGCTAGAGGTTTCAATCATTTCTTTAATAGTAGAAATGTTCTTTTTAGAGTGAGTCACCTAATTCATTTAATCTCTTCATTCACATTCTAAATGTATATAGGATCACAATCCTAACTTTAGGAACTACAAAATATTACATGATACCTATTGTCTGGTAAAAATACACAGTTCAAAGGCTAATTTATTTTTTATTACTTAATTTGTATTCCTGACTTTATGATTAAATTTATAATATCCCTTTTTTCTAAGTTTTAATTCAAATATTTTTAAATGTAAGGGAAAAGATAAATTCATAGTCAATGATATTTTGATGAATTTGCTGTTTCTCTCACTGTTCAGATTTCTCTCCACTCCCATCCTTTTGTTTATTAACTATTGGGGTGTTAAGGAGCACATGACTATAACTTTGGATAGGATTAAGATTAGGGTTTAGCGCCTCCAACCCTCCCAAAATGTTACCCTTCACTTCCTAAGAATAAGAGTGTTATCTTACATAGTTAAAATAACATTCATATATATATATATAAAGTATTTCATATTCAATGATTGAGTTAATCAACTTAAAAAAATTTTCCTATCTCACCTAAACATTTTATCCATATAAAATGTTCATAAGTCTTGTTTGGAAAATGAATTAAGGTTGATTTATTTTAAGTGTTTTTAAATTTTTACTTTTACTTAAATCTTTTTTTAAGATTTTTACTCTTTCTTGATCAAGTTTACAGAAGGCCATTTGCTCCAGTTCTTCATGCGTTCTAGTGATTTTGACTGTGCTACTCACATTTTATAAAGGGAGGCCAAGTTATCTGATATTGACCATTGAGATACTTTCTGTAAGAGTATGTGGGCCTCTGGTCAATGCTTATAGTCTACCACCTTCAGTGTCCCTCTCTCTTTTCTTTTTCTCCTCTCTTGTCTTTTGCTCTCTCTTCTCACTCCTCTTTCTCTCTCATTGTTCTCGATTTGAGTTCCAGTTAGCCATGATCAGTACAGTGCAGGTTACTTGAAAGACAGTTTCATTACAGGGATATTCTCCCTGTTACAGGGATGTTCTGTCATGCCTAAAGGTGCCAGATAGAGTGATCTTTGGAGCAGAGCTGCAAACAGTTCTCAACAGTACAGGAAGAGAGAACATGGTCAGCTCTAGGTCCATTTCTGGCCTGCCCTGTGGTGACTTTTGGCACTGTGGAAATCTCTAGATCTTTCCTTGCCTTTTTCTCCTGGCAGAAATATAAAATATTTAATGAGAGCATGATGTTCCTGCCCTAAATCTGGCTCCAAATTAGGAATCTGCTGCAATCATTGCCCCAGATTCCTTAGGGGAGAGCTGATTTTCAGGAATGGTGAACCTGGATGTCATATTTGTAGCTAAAATATTTAAATCCTTCCATCTTAATTGCTCCATTTCTGCCCTTCAAACAAGCCTGTAATAGAAGGTTAATGCACTGTCAGGGTATTCAAAATACATTTGTTTTGATTGTCACCTGAACCTTTCAGATTCTTAATTATTTTATTATCTCCTTTGCTTAGGTGCCAGATATATAAAGTATATAAATTAAAGGCTGTAGAGAAGCACTTTTCTACTCCTTTGCCCCCAATCCCATACATACACAGAAGTGTATATATATTCCATGCACATACACATTTACACACAGAAATTCATATATTGAAGGGCAGTGTGTAGAGTTTACTGTATGCAGTATTCATTAAGGGGGGGGGTCTTTGGGATCAACACCTATCTAACACTGTGAGGTGAAGGGAGCTAAATTGGGCAGGGAGAAAAGATGAGGTGCAGTTGTCAGTCAACAATGGCTTTGGTTGACCAGACACAGGACCCTGGAGCTCAATGATCTGTCATAGATGCTCCGTAGTGGGATGAAAGTCAAGCATGTGCAACCCTGTGTTTGAGTCATCAGAGCATATTGACTCAGGAAAGTCAACCTCTTGGGTGAGTTCTCATCTTGTGGGAAAGCCTTAGCCCCAAAGTAACTGGCAGCTAAAGGGTTTCTGCTGACAAAATCCTGTCAACAGAGACAACATGTCCTTTTTTGAAGAGATATTGAGACTGGCCAGATAGGACATACTGGGCAGCTTCAGAACAATGGAAAAATATTGCACCCTTGCCTAGCAGCACTGATAAATACTGGGTAAAACCTGTTAAAACCAAGATGGAAGACAGGCCCCATCTAACCTGACCCTTACCCTCATTATGCACTCATTCTAATATTAAAAAATCCACCCCAAACACTATGACACTTCTGGAAATGCCCAAATAAGGCCAAAATGGGGGCAGCAACTCCATTCTGGTTAAAATACCTCCCCTTCCCCCCAAATCTTTGAATATTTCACCTCCTCATTAATTTTCCTTCCTTGAAGTCTGTAGAAAGTAAAACTATAACACATTTGGGTTCTCCTATCTGAGTATGCCCACACTCCTTTCTTCCATTTTTCAATAAAAATTTTCTCTTACTGACTTTTATTTGTCCTTGAATTTGTTCTCTGGGGCATCAAGAAAGTGGATAACAATTGGGTTGCAGTCACTCGACTTCCATCCGTGAGACATCCCCAAGTCCTTCCAACGATATAAATGATATATCTTCATGGCCACTGCAAATCAATACCATATTGTTTTACTTCACTGAGTAAAGATTAATGGGCTTTTTAGATGGTTTTGTTTTTAAAAGACAGACTTAAATCAGATTTTGAAATGAAAAATCTATTGCTTTAATTTGTTCATGGAATATTTAGTCTGCATTTCCAGAGAGATTAGACATTTATATATAAATAACTTCTTTTAATCTAATAACTGTAATCGAGGTTCACCATTTCTCATATGACCTGTTTGCCTCACTATTTCTTCTTTATTTTCTTTACTTTCTTTATAAAATATACCTCACCCACCCCAAATCAATAACAGATTGTCAATAAACTCCAGGGAGAGTAATACTATCAGAGTCAGATTAATGTAGAACATAATAGGTCAGCTATCCTACAAACTTTGGAAACCACTTGTAGATTTCTTCATTATTGATGAACTTACACATTTGTATCAATTTCAATCTTGAAGTGAAATCACATTGCCCATTGCTCTCCACTTGCCCTATGTAGGGAACATCTGGATTCTTCTCAGAATGGTCAATCAAATTAACATGAAATAGTTTACTAGGATAAAAGGACACATTTAATTTTATACATCATGGGGAATCTACTTGGATATAGATTCTATATCCAATAGAGCTGAATTAGGGTATCTATCATGAAGTAGGATTGAGATAGAGATCTGGAGAGAACAGGGGAACTCACGGCATGGAAAGGGTGTCTTAAAGGATGGAAACCAGATACTGTGTAATGAACTGTTTTTCCTGCCACACAGATAAGTTTCTCCAGTAGACAGCTCATTTTTGGTTAAAAAAAATATATGCTAATTCTGGGTAATTATTTGAGGTAGTTAAGGGGCGGAAAAAGTTTCTCTTGAGCTTTTCTGAATACCTTGGAGAGACCTAACTTCACCTGCCATCATTTCCCTTGAATTCCCTGGTGGAATAGGGCAAATTTGGACTATCCTAGCCATCACCATTCTTATGAACCTACATAAATTAGAAAATAGAATCCAAGGTTCGACTTACATGCTGCACTTTAGTGGAAGGTGCAGTGCCACAGCAAGAAGAGTGAAAATCTAAGGATCTTGCAGCAGAAGGAAGAAAAGCATCTGTTGAAGGAAAAGTCACAAGAACTTATAGCCAATTTCTTGGTCATTCTGAGTATCACTAGAGAAGCTTTCAGGGGAAAGGTAAAAAGGAATTTATCTTCTTGATCTTTCCAATCTCCTGTTTCTTGCTGCCCAAGTTTGCCAAAGTGCATTAATTTCTCTACAAGAAATGTGTAACCCCTCTTAGTAGGCACTGAAAGGGTTTGTATCCCACTTACCACAGCACAGTGCCTCACCTGAATCTGGAAACTGTGAGTAGAACCAGAGTATCTTGAGTGCCAGGGACACAGTGGAGCTGTGTGTAGTGCTAGCCTTGATTTCTGGAGAAGGTGAGGCAGGCAGAGGTAGCAATACATAAGGCCAGCAGATAACTTGGGCTGCAGGTTCAGGCCAGCTACAATGGTAGAGAGGTGCTGTGCGGGTTTACTACTGTCATCCGGGTGCAGAAGAGGACAAAGAAGTTCAAAATGAGCCTGACTGTGCTGTATAAGCAGGCCTAAGTGTGCTCAGCCAAACAAATCTGGGAATTTTCACAAATTGGGTTTACTATAAACCACTTGATAAAATTCCAAATGATTTCACATCCATATAAATAAAAGCAACAGTCTTTATGGGTTTTCTATTATTACCTCATCATAAAAATTAAGAGTAAGAAGTGACCTTCGAAATCGTGGAGGTGGATTTTGTTACCATTATTAGGAAGGAACTGTAAAGTGAGTTACTCAAACTTACAGAGGACATTTGAGGTCAAAGAGTAGAACTTGTGTCTATGGATTCAGAAGCCAAGGATTTTATTCATGGTATCCTACTACCTTTTATTTCATATCCTGAAATCTTTAAATAAGTGAACTTAACACAAGATATATTTAACACATATATTGTACCAACTTTATTAAAAACTTTATGCAAGGAAATACAGAAAAAGGTAAATTATTAACATTGTGGAGACTTTCTGATGTTAGAAAATGAAATCTTGCCACCTGTCTTAGAATAGTGAGGTGATATTCTAGCATGTCAGTGATGGCAATTACTTCCTACATTATCCATTTCATGGACTTAATACGGTATTGATGGACCTTTCTCTAAAAGGCCCCACAAAAATTACATGTAAAATATATGCACAGGTATATTTTATTGGGGACAACTTTTATAGGTTTATGAGACATTATTTATTTATTTATTTATTTATTTATTTGTTTGTTTTTCAATGCTGGGGTACAGGCCAGAGATGGAGGGTGAGAGTTTTCGCCAGAGACAGAGTGGGGAACAGAACAGGCAGACTGACTGAAATACACTGCTGAGGGGAGCAGCGGGCCAGACAGGAGAGGTGTGCCTCGCCATGTGGGCCATACTGCCGAGGCTGCGGATTGCTTCATAGTGCAGTGCTTTAACCCCTTGTGCCACCAGGGAGGCCCATGAGATAATTAAGAAATCTTAAAACGTAAGAGGATTAGGAGGGAAAAGTAGAAAAGGAAGAGAGAAGGAAAAAACCCTCACCGAATTGCCTAATGTTATCCAGGAGGCTCAGAGAAATTAACAGGTTTCACATCAGATGAGTGAATGACAGAACTCGGATTGGATTATAAGTATCATGACTCTCAATCCAGTACAATTCCCATTAATGTAAAACTTCTCCAGAGCATTTAGGATCATTAACATTTTTTTCAAAAGTTAGCAAAAATAAGGAAATGAAAGGTATTTTTACCCATTTCTTTAAAGAGAGCTTACAACTCAAATGTGGTATTTTTATCAAGAGGACAGTAAAAACTCAAGAGCCTTTCCCTTTTTAAGATGGCAATTACTGACGGAGTATCAGAGATGGTGTCAGAGGAGGTACCTTTCTTTGCTCCATGGAAAATAATTTAAAAGTTCACCCATGCCAGCACTGTAACCAGACAGTTCCATAGCTTGGTATAAAACTTGAATGACGATTGGACATCAGAGACCACATGGACCAGAAGGGACACAGAAGAAATATGTGCTTTGTTAAGCAAGAGGTGGGTGGAGAGAAATGCCTAGAGGGGGTGGTCTGAAAGGAGAGGCTGCCTGGGAAACCACAGCAATGAAGCCTGGCTGGTGACCCTGGGAAATGCAGAACTCAGCAAGATGGAGGCATATGCCATTGATGAAAGGGACATATTTATGGAGGAGCTGAGGTGTTTTCAGCAGGCTGTGTCCCCAGTGAAGGCAACTGGGACAGTGCCCTGCATTGTATTCCACCCTCCCACCTCTCAGAAGTAGTGCTGACCTAGTTAGGTTCACTGACAGTACACAGTCACCAAAGCCTAATGTCTGAAACCCCACAGAGGAGAGATGCCATCGGTGCCAGGAATATGAACAAGCTTCTCCCCCACTCCCACCAACTTCTAGACCCCTACAGGCTCTTCACCCAGCCTTGACTAAGCAACTACAAGATCAGGCCTCAAGATCTACAGAACCCCGAAGAGGACAAACATAGAAAATTACTTAAAGCTAGGAAAAGCTTAAAAATCCCACAGTGCCACCTTCTGGAAGAGTAGAAGTACTGCAAATAGCTAAGGTACTGCTATAGACGCTTTAAAAAAAGAGAAAGAGCAAAAGCAACAAAATGGGCTGAAGCTGCCCAAGGACAAATGAGTGGATTAAGAGGATGTATTATATTTACAAAATGGAATACTACTCAGCAATAAAAAAGATGAAATTTTGCCATTTGCAACAACATGATTGGAACTGGAGAGAATAATGCTAAGCAAAATAAGCCAGGAGGAGAAAGATTCCACTATTATGTGGAATACAAAAATATGAAATTAAGAATAATGCTAAGAATTATGCTAAGAATAATGCTAAGAGAAATAAGAGAATAATGCTAAGCCAAAGTAAGTCAGGAGGAGAAAGAGTCCACTTTTATGTGGAATACAAAGATATAAAACATAGGGTCAGTCACAACCAAACCAAACATACCTTAGAAATCTGACTGTAACACTAAGGCTACCAGAATGGGAGGGGTAGTTAGAGAAAAAAATGGGAAATTAGGCACAGTTGACTATGGTTGAAGATTATGGGTACCTAAATGGTAGGTGTGGTATGGTAATTGTCTATCTGAAAAGGAGGGATCTTATATTTCTGAATCATATACATTGTTGTAAATCAGTAAATCAGAGTTACCATATATATATATATATATATGTATGTGTATATATGATTGATATATATATATATATATATATATATATATATATATATATAAAATAGCATTTGCTTAATGACAACTCTAATCTGGATAACTCTAACTTCAGTCCACTCCTACTACTATGTATTATTATTAGATCCAGAAAAGTGAAAAATGAGCAGTAAATAAAGGGACGTATAGTATGTCAATTGTATCAATACATTCACAAAATCAGCATTTATAAACTCATTGTATTCATAAATCTTACTTTGTGAAAGACTGTGAGAAGAATAATTTTGTGCAACTTTCAAAGTGATTTGTTAAAGCTTGAAAGAAATCTATAGATAACCGTGGTGTTTCCTTGTTCATGACCTTCTCATTTCAGAGATACAGTGAGACATTGGCTGTTATTCTAGCCTACATATGAGTAACAGCTTATTTGGTATAAACTTTCTAGCAAACTTGATATCTAGCTAATGAACTTTTACTCTACATTTGTCATTAAAATCAAATTTAAAGTAGTTTTTCATTCTTTAATTTAGATTTGATGTTTTTCTCTTTCGTAATAATTCAGGCTTCAAAGGGTATTTCAACAGTCTCTCTAAAGATGTAAAACAAGTGTTTTCACAATTGGTGTCTTATTAGAGAGATTTTATAGATTGTCAAGGTTTTTGTGTTTTTATAAGTTCCTTGATTATTTGAGATCTAGCTTGGGAACTGAAACTCTGCAGCTATGGTGGAGGAGGCTGCAGAGCTGGGAGGTACTTTCGGATGGTGTTCTGGACAACCATTCCTTACCAGTCTTAAATCTGTGTTTATTCCTCATGTCTGGGAGGCATCCCTGTCCAGGTGAGGAATGGTCCATAGTTTCAAATGGTTCCCCAAATGTGCAGTTGACCCTTTCACAGTGACCATTTCACGTGTGCTTTTTTCTTGGCAGTCATTTCTGCTTTTCAACAATAGAGGCGGGGGAATACAAGCATTAGTATGTTCTTTAGACTCTTGCATTAAAGTCTGGGGGAAGGGTTGGAGGGGGTATAGCAGCTGAGTTTCTCCATAAGGAGTATCTGTATTTCATTTGCTCCCAGATGTTTGACGGAATTGCAATTTGCTGTTGGAGTTAATGAACTTTGCATGTTTGAGGGAGTGTTTAGCTTTCCCTACACAGCTATGTGCCTGTTAGGGAATCACCAAAATAGTGAAGCTTGGTGGTTTCCCTTCCTCCTTAGTGTGGGTTAGAAGAGTCCAGAAGGGCACTTCTTTTACCCACCTCTTTCAGAATACTTAACCTCATACTGTTTCTTCTAGTACTCTCCAATGTGGAATTAGTGATATTTGGGGGACACTGTTTTCTTATCTGCATCCCTTTTATTAAACACATTAAACTGAATGTGAAGCTATCGGACTTCCCCAAGGCCAGGCATGTCAGTTCTTGACCTTCTTTTAGAGTCCTCCCATCCGTTTCCTTGGTTGTGCTGCTATAGCTTTGTGGTCTGGTTTTCTTTCACTACTTGTTTTTCCACTTTTATGGTGGGGAGAGGGTAAATAAACATTGCTGTCTTGACACTATTTTCCTATCTTAAAATTAAAGTCTGGGGCCTCCCTCATGGCACAAGGGGTTAAGACGCAACTTATGAAGCTATCTGCAGCTACTGCAGCATGAGTTCGATCCCCGGCCAGGGAGCTACCCACATGAAGCAGCATACCTCCCTGACTCACCCACTGCTCCCCTCGGCAGTGCATTTCAGTCAGTCCACCTGTTCTGTTCCCCACGCTGTCTCTAGTGAATCCTCTCACCCTCACACTTCTGACCTGGACCCCAGTTCTTGTATGCATAAATAAATAAATATTTAAAAAGAAGTTTAAAAAAATGAAAGTCTGGAAACGACTACAAATCATGGATGCTTGGAAATACTTTCAGCAGCACTGTATAATGAGTGCTAATGGACAAAGTATACTAAAAGTCAAAGGAATATTGCTGCTCTCTTAATATTTTCTGTTTATGTTAGTCCTCATAGCTTTGCTTGATTTTTTTTTTTCTCACCTGGAATAGTATTTGTGAGTGAGAACAAGTCCCAAGAAATGCCCATCAGTGTCTAAGATTGTTCTGAGGATGTGAAGGGGAAAAAAAGTTGGCATGTCATGCAATTGTTTGAGAAGATCCACCAAGTAAGTCTGTTTTCTTATTATTTCCTCTGTGGTCACAGCACACTTCTTGAGGGTTCTTAGAATACCCTTCAATCTCAGTGTTCTCATTATTCATGAAGAAGAAGGGACTGGCAGGTATATCCAAAGTCCTGAAAGGGACTTGATCCTTCCTCCACCCTCCACCCTACACATACACACACACACACACATACACATACATATTCACACATTCACATGAGGTCATCACAGACTACCATGTTTCCCCAAATGTGAAATTGAAAATACACCTGTTCAGAGGTTTTCTTGATGGCTTGGCTTCTCTCTCTGAGATCTTTTGTGAGAGAGTATTCAGACCTTCCTCTGTAAATATAATGGGCATTATCAAGGAAGTTGAAAGGTTTCTGTGAAGACAGCACCTGCTTACTAAGGAGTCGAACTGCAAAGCAAATAGCTACCTGCACATAAGAAGCCTCAGCCAGAATTCAGTCAAGACAGCAGGGCTGACTGAGCTGCCCAGAGTCCCACATCTTCCTCATGGCTACAGGGTCCCATTGTTTTCATAGCACCCTCACACAATGGCCCAAAATGAATGCTGTCTTTGTGTTCAAAGCTGGACGTTGTAATGACTTTATCAAAACCAAGATGCCAAGCATCTTGTCCCAATAGTTGTCCCAACAGCTTCACAATGTGCACCTTGACAGAGAAAAATGGTGCCTTTAAAATACATACACACATCTTTACAGTGGTGTATATGTATGGGAGTATGTATGATTTGTAACACAAAATCAAAATGGCATCAGTGTATGTATGTATGGAAAATTTACCCCATTCTATAAAAGAAAACTGGTTGATTTATTACTGTGAGGCTGCCAATTCATCTTCTGAGCAAGTGAGTATTATCCTATATGTATCCTGTGTTTGATGAGTGAATGATAGTAGAAGATAAATGAGATGTAGAAATGATTGGCACAAAAGAAAAACGAATTAAGAATAGTTTACGTGAAAGAACTGAGTGAGAGTCACTATTATACCTATGAATCTGAAGACTTTTTGCAACTATTGGCTTTATATTATACTTTATAATTTACTTTATGTATAGGATATTTAATATATAATAATACATTAATATTTTGTAACACTGCCTATTTTGAGGCAGTATGCAATAAAATATTTTTAAAACCCTGTAACTATTTAAATAAATTAGGAAAAAAGAGGGAGAGACTCACATTATAAGATATGAAAGTTAAATTGGGCCAGGGAATCATCCAGGTAATACTACACTAGCTAAGTTAATTAAGCTGTAGAGCTCAAAACTTAACTCTGAGTTTCCTGTAAATCAGGGAAAGAAGAGAAACAGTAAGATGTAGCTTTGATAGCTAAATCACAAGGAATCATACTAATTTCCCAGAAAAGACCAGTGTTCTTGTGAGTGTTTACATAAGTAGGATGACCTAATTCTGGGTTGTTAGGGGCTTTTCCACTTTCAAATCTGCAATCACTTACGTAAAACTCATTTTCAAAAGTGCCCTTGTTTGGAAAACAAAGTATGTGGTTGCCCTCAACCATAGCAGAAAAAGACATGGATAAGGACATGATAAGGAGTGAGCCGATCTTTATGAGACCTAAAACTTATGTTATTTTGAAATCTGCCATTTAAGAAACAGAAAGTACAATTACAAATACAAAGTTAGGAAGAAAAGGAAACCTTTCTTTTAGAGAGCAATAAGTCACTGAAAAAATTTAAAACTTTTTTAAGTTAACAAACTGTTAACAACTTGCTGTCATTCAATATTTGCTCCCTACCTTTGTTAAGTGTAAACTAGGGCAATAATTTTATTTTCTCATTCTATGGCAAGAGTCCCATGGTTGATTGAACTTTTTTTAATATTCATTTTAAGAGTTTCTTTGGGCTGTACATCTTGTTTGTAAATTTTTTGGATTATTTTCAAAGATGCAGAAATCTCTATTGACCATCATATAAGAGTGAGATTTTAAGAATTTATGCTTCAGCCATTCTCGGCCAGACTAATCTTAAGTATTCCTTAAAAATTTTTATATATATCGACCAGTATGACACTGATGCCTTGGTTACACAGTCACATGAGTTCATTGCCTTTATGTTAAATTAAATGAGCAGTCCATTCATATGATGTGTTCCTTTTTGTTAATGGGATTATTGAACAATCCAAGAATTGATTCATCACTTCTATGAGAAGTTTATCTTTCCTCTTCAGAATTTACCTTAGTAAGTATGGACAGTATGCTCTTTCTTTCTGGAACTTGCGCACTTCACCAAAAGAAGAGGTATCAGATATACAAAAATAAGATTGGAAATATAGGAATGTATAAAGTATGCAACATTTGCAAAGTGTTGATTATATTTCTATAGGTGTGTGTCCTACCGAGACAGGAATTCTAATAAATCTATTTGCCTCCATTCCCATGAAAAAAAGAAAAACAAAACATAGTGATTGGTTATACTCTTTAGGCTGGGCTGTTGAGTCTGTTCTTGGCAGGCAGAAACCTCTGTATTCATTTGACACAGATGAGAACAGAATCCTGTGTTACGCAGTTTTAGCTATTTTGTGATTTTGAAATGTTTTGGCAAGACTAGTCATGGCTCTATATATTTCAAACCTTGTCTCTTGCTCACTATCTCCTTCCAATGCAGGTCATGTTATGACCTCAGGCCCTGCAACTTTGTAGTACCTGGGGAATAGGTGCAGTGTGAACCAGGATGGCGAAGTGACATCATTTTCTAATAAAGTCATCACCATGATTTAATGTAACCCAATGGCCAACCTAAATTCCTCTTAGATACCTACAATTCTTAGGACCACATGAATAGTACCAGACAAAAGGAATGTGTCAGAAGAAAAGGTGGATTGGACTCAGGCAGTGATTTTAACAGGGTTTTGATAGCATATTTACTTTTGCAAATTTTGCAAAAATGTTTGAATTAATGAATCCAGTGTTAGAGCTCCTCCCAGGGACTTGGGAAGTCTTATGCAAGTGAGAGGCCTTGAAGGCTGAACTTCAGCACTGTCAAGGTTAATTTGCCTCTGCATGTGTGATATAAACGGAATCACCATATTAAACACATCAGTAAAGACCTATGTACAGGGGCCTCCCCAGTGGCGCAGCGGTTGAGCGCTGGGTTGCGAAGCTGCCCGCGGCCTCTGCGGCACCAGTTCAATCCCCGGCTGCTCCCCGGCCACCAGAGGAGGGTCCCACATGGTGCGCAGACCTCTCCTGCCGCCCGCTGCTCCCCTCAGCAGTGTACTTCGGTCCTTCTGCCTGCTCTGCTCCCCACTCTGGCCCTGATGAATCCTCTCACCCTCCCGTGCTTCTGACTGTACCCAGTGCATGTACAAACAAAACAAACAAACAAATAAACAAATAAATAAAAAAAAAACATGCCTCTATGGGGAAAAAAAAACTTATTAAAAAAAAAAAAAAGACCTATGTACAGGAGTTAATTGAGAAAAAGTTTAGCAAAACCAACTCTACCAAGGCATGGGATGCAATTCTCATCATTGTTCAGGTATAAAGCTTAGAGAATCTAGGGAAATAGATGTTAAGCATATCCCTCTTGAAGAAGATCTGTGCTCAAGCCGAACATCTTTTCATAAGACAATTCAAAACTAAGATGGTTAGGGCAGAAATTCTACATTGCCAATCTAAATAATATCTTCAGATGTGCAACACACGTGATATCCAGACTTTAACTTTGTTCATAGTGAGGTCTATAAGTATGGCCCTGATATTTTTCCAATGTGGTTTCCACAATATTGACTTAAGTAGGTAGTTAACGTACGTTACTGCATGTATATATCAAAATATATACCATTTACAAATGAACTTCAAAATTCTTAAAAGTCTCTAATCATTCCCACTGAAAGTGTTTTGTCTCACAATTACCGAGGAAAAGAAACAAAATGCAAAAGCAAATAGTTTATTTGAAGAATTTTTTACGTCTTAACTCAGAAAACATAACGAAGGAGTTGAGAGGAGAGCAAGCATAGCATCCTCTTCATTTTTGTACAGGATAGACTGTGCTGTCTGTCCTGTCCCTGGAGGAGAGAACAAGGAAGGGCAGGGGTTTCTCTGTGTCTGGTGATAAAGGGACAGTGGGACAGAGGACTCCTGGGAGAAGGCAGTGATCTTGGTTTTCTGTTTGGGGTATAGTCAAGGTTTTCTTCATCTTAGTCTGGCTCAAACTTATATATGATACGAAGAGATATGGATATGAAGTGATAAGATCTAATATTCAGGATTTAGACTCAGAGTCTTAGGTTTCATTTTCTTCTATTTTTCTGAATATCCTTTTGGTCCATCTCTCCTTATGCTCTGTTGAAATTTGTAATATCTGGGACTAAATTAGGCTTAGCTTTTCTCACATTTGCCATTCATATCATTTTAGGCCATTAACCTGTGTATTTGTGGAATACATTTTTGTAGATGACCGTACATCTGTATCTGTTTTATATATAAGTTTTAGCTCATAATTTCATGCATTCCCTTAGATCAGGCTTCCAGAAGCAGAAATGATTCATTATATAATATTGCATGGCTTTAAAATCTCCAAACCACACTTGTGATACTTTTTTTGCAATTTTAAAACATATTAAGCACTCACATGCGCTATCACAGCTAGAAAATGCCCCAAATATGTTTCTAGCATTAGTGTCTTTTTTATATAACATATTAAAGGCATATTTTCCTCCTAATCTAATCTAATTTTAAAAATGCATGCATAATGAATTTTCAGATATATTTTAAGCCCATATTCCATTATTTAAATTTGGTAACATATTGATGATATTCCTTGTCTATCCAAAAATTTATTTTCTACAAGTACTACTTAAGTTCTCTTGAGAATGTAAATGACACACACCCATGTAAAGTATCTATAATACTAAGTGGTTATATCACTAATAACTAATTATTCAGTATCTAGCTAACTTGTTACTGATACGTTAATTTCAAGTGCAATGATAACTTATAGTATCAGATACATATTATGTCTTGCTTCTATATTGCTATAACTATAGCAATATGAATAAAATTGAAAAAAGATGAATAAAGTATGTGAGGAATGCAAAAACAGTAAATTTAAATGTAAAAAGGAAGTCATTGTAAGACTGATTTTTCAGTTGAAATATAATTTGCTACAACATAATATTGTAATGATAAATTTGCATTCATAGCAATCATTTGAATTGCAAGTGTTTAATGTACCAAAAAGTGACCTTTATACATTTTTAAGCAAAAGAAGAGTGATTTCAGTTGTAGAATTTTTTCAACATAGTATCTCAGCAAACATTTTAAAATCTATTATGAATGACTTGGTGCAACTGTTCTAGTGATTTTAGTCTAGAAATACAATTTTTTTTACAGTCTTTTAATAAATCATCTGTCAAAGTTGAAGCCACTGACAACTTTTCTTTCCCATGAAAAAGCCATCAGAGTTCTTTTTAACACATTTTTGTTCTTGCTGTGTAGGAAGTCCTTAAAATGATAATAATTATTTTTTAACTAAAATAATATTTAAAGAAAAGAATTGTGTGTAATAATTTAAAAAAAGGAAATGTAGGAAAAATCACTATACTTATTATACTCATTCATATTATGTATATTGAATACAATCCACATAAATACATATTGTATAGATGTATCTATTTTAAAAATCGAGTCTTAATTTTCATATATTTTTATAGCTCTAAGTTTTACTAATATGTGAATAGATTCTCATTTTAAATGTGAGTCAGGATTGGAAATTCTCCTGTCAAGCTATTTTAGAAAACTACAAACAGACTGCATAGTAGTACTTTTTTCAAAGTTTAAAAGAAGGTATCTGTCCACATGATTAAAACATTGTTCTTTTGGGCCTTATTAATTTAAAATTTGTTATTATTTCCACTAGTGCTAGATTAAAATGTATCTCTTTTAAAAAGTATATGTTAAAGTACTATTTACAGAGAGAAAGTACTTGCTAAGATGTTATGGTTTGACTATTTTTTCACAAACTGAGCATATGCATGGAGTGAGCATTAGATCAAAAAGCAAAATCTTAATCAGCTCTTCCTTTTGACCCCTCCAATTAATACTAACACCTTAAAGCTGTGGCCGTCCTGGCTTCTAACACCATAGATTGGGTGGACCTGTTTTTGAAATTAACATAAATGAAATCTTTTATGCACTCATTTAGGTCCAGATTCTCTGCTAAGAAATATTGTTTGTAAGATTTTGTTGACAGTTTCAATTTTTCTATTCTAATTCTTGTGCATAGAATTTCATTGCATGAATATATTAAAATTTATTTATTCTCTGATCTGTTGATGAGCATGTGAGTGATTTCTGATGGGGGCTATGTGCATAATGCTGCTATAAACATTTTATTTGTCATTTGGTGAATATGTGTACACATTTCCATTAGGATAGAAATTACTGGGGCAACAGATAAAGCATATTCAGCTTTAGTAGGTAATAACAAATAATTTCCCGCACTGTTTTCCAAGTGATTGCATTAAATTACACACTCACCAAGAGTGTAGTTGACTTTTGGTTTCTCCACACACTCACCTGCATTGAGTTCTGCCATTCTTTTTCATTTCAGTCATTCTGGTGAGAGGAACTTGTCTGCTTTACCCATAAAATATTTTTGTAAGCAAAGTAATAGTGACAGTAACAGTAATAATTAATCATAACATTGTTAACACATTTCTTTCTACAGTTATGGCTGTCTCAACATTTGAAAATAACACATTTTCATTGTTAAGTATAGTGATAACACTGATTGTATAACTAATAATACAATTATGCATATCTTTTTTCCTTCTCTTTTATTCAAAGCACTCAATATCCAGATGCAGTCCTGGCCTCTTTTAACTTTGACTAGAGTAAATTAAAAATTCCCCATGCATATATTAAATTCTTAATTCATTTTCCTATTTAGGATTTTTCAACCTATGTATCATAAATACTTTACTTATTATTTTTTAATTCAATAAATTTAAACAATTGAGGATATTTAGGTGTTTCCATGGACATTATGTCTTAGTTCAGAAATAAGATGGCTGTAACTTCTAGGTTACCTGAAATAATCCTTCTGGTTTACAGTGCTTTCCCTTGCAAAGTGCTTTTCAACAACAAAGGTATCCTGGTTTGGATAATGTTTTAGGACACTCTACTCTTTACCAAATCTAGCTTGGTTTCAAGTATTCTGTTAAAGTAAAAAACCAATCCTGTCTTTCAGAAGCTTAGTGTGATGTTCTACTTCAGATTCATATGATTCAACTCCTCTTTGATGGAATATCTCCTTATGAATGAACAACATTTGGGGAATGAATTTATTTTCCCATTTACTTTATAATGTGTTCTTTCAAAGTTGGTCTTGTAAAGTAAGCTTGAACTCTCCTTATTTGTTCTTTTTACTGTTTGAGATCTTCACCAATACTTTCAGACTTTCAGGATACATTCATGATTGCCTTTCCATTATGGAATCATTTCTTGATAGTGGGGCTCTTTTTCAGTTCATGGTTTTTCTTTTCATCATTTGATTTTCTTTTTGTTAAATTTGCTCTTAAAGCAACACAAGTATTGTATGTGTTTTTAAATGAGCCGTCATCACCATTCATATATTCTTTTAAGAGAAGTGATAATACACATTTAATGCTCCATGGTAATGCAAAGTAGCATGAGCTAGGGACAAAATAGAGTAAATAAGTGTATATAAATATCAAAATAGTATCAAAATTCCCTTTGTAAGTCTGAATCCATTATAGGATGCTATTTCATGAACTGAATCCTTGGATTTATGTGGGTTACATTATGAACTACAGTGCTTGCTCTGAATAGTTCTCACTGTTTTATCATCATTAAATAGGTTTAAGGAGCTTTCAATACTGTCCAGGGGTAAAACATATCTCAAAGGCATACTCAGAATTCATGTCTTCATAAGAAACATGGATTTGGTTTTTGAGGGTACAGCTTGTTCTTATGTACTATAATTAAAATGAGAATACAATGCATTCTTGTGGATGGTCTTGCATCCATGATATAAAGTTTGCTATTCTTTAGAAGATTCCAATCACTGTGTATCAATAAATAGTATCTCGATAGCTTCTCTCTTGAGCTATCTTTGCCTACTTGAATATTTAGCAACTACAGTTGTATGCCCTCAAGTTGAGGACTCAACTCCAGTGGTTCATATTCATAGAGCCATCTCTGCTTACACATACCTCTGATCTCATTCACTAAACTCCCAAGACAGAGTTAGAGCCTAACTTAGGAACAAATGATCCTGGGGGCTCTAAGAAAACAGGAAATAGATCACGAGCTGTAGACCAAGGGAAATTGTGGGACGGAAATATCATTTTTTTTTTAAATAATAAATTTTATTTTTTATATTTCCCCCATACAACTGCACATGCCCCATTCTGACCCCAATCCCTCCCCTCCCGGCCCCCACCCCCCAAAAAGTGTCTCTGGTTCATAATTTTTTGTTGATTTTGATTTTCACTTTCTTATAATTATTCATTTTCCTGATCCCTTATTTAAGTTTTCTAGATTCCTGCTATGAGTGAGACCATCCGGTATTTTTCTTTTTCTTTTTGGCTTATTTCGCTGAGCATGATCCCTTCCAGCGCCATCCATGTTGCTGCAAATTGCATGTGCTTATCTTTTTTGAATGCTGAGTAATATTCCATGGTATATATGTACCACATCTTCTTGATCCAGTCATCTATTTTTGGGCATTTGGGCTGTTTCCAAAGCTTAGCTATTGTAAATAGTGCTGCTATAAACATAGGGGTGCAGGTGTTCTTTGGAATGGATGTTTCTGTGTCCTTTGGGTAAATACCTAGGAGTGGAATTGCTGGATCATATGGAAGCTCTATGTTTAGTAGGTCCAGAAATCTCCACACATCTCTCCATAGTGGTTGGACCAGTTTGCATTCCCACCAACAGTGCAGGAGAGTTCCTTTTTCTCCACAACCTCGCCAACATTTGTTGTTGCTAGTTTTTTTAATATGTGCCATTCTCACTGGTGTAAGATGGTATCTCATGGTAGTTTTGATTTGCATTTCCCTGATTACAAGTGATGTTGAACATTTTTTCATATGTCTGTTGGCCATTTGCATTTCCTCTTTAGAGAAGTTTCTTTTTAGCTCTTCTGCCCATTTTTTGACTGGGTTGTTTTCTTTGTTGTTGTTGAGTCTCATCAGCTCTTTGCAGATTTTTGTGATCAGTCCTTTATCATTAGTGTTGTGTGCGAAAATGTTCTCCCAGTTGGTGGGGTTTCTCTTTGTTTTTGTTATTGTCTCTTTTGCTGTGCAGAAGCTCTTTAATTTGATGTAGTCCCAGCTGTTTATCTTTGCCTTCACTATCACTGCTTTGGGTGATGTGTCTGTAAAGATGTCTTTGATATGCAGATCACGTAGTGTTTCACCTATATTTCCTTCTATGTATTTTATGGTTTCAGGTCTTATGTCTAGTTCTTTAATCCATTTTGAGTTGATTTTTGTGTATGGTGTGAGGTAGTAGTCAAGCTTCATTCTTTTGCATGTAGCAACCCAGTTTTCCCAGCACCATTTATTGAACAAACTTTCTTTGCTCCAATGCATAGTCTTTGCTCCTTTGTCAAAGATTAGTTGACCATAAATCTATGGGTTTATTTCTGGATTTTCTATTCGATTCCATTGGTCTGTATGTCTGTTCTTGTTCCAATACCATGCAGTTTTGATGATTATGGCTTTGTAGTATAGTTTGAAATCTGGGAGTGTAATGCCTCCATTTCCTTCTTTTTTTTTTCAGTAGAGCTTTGGCTATTTGGGGTTTTTGGTGATTCCATATGAATTTCATCAATAATTGTTCTATTTATTTGAAGAATGACATTGAAATTTTGATTGGAATAGCATTGAATCGGTATATTGCTTTTGGTAGGATGGCCATTTTAATAATGTTTATTCTTCCAATCCATGAGCAGGGGATGTCTTTCCATTTCTTTGTGTCTTCTTCTATTTCTTTTAACAGGGACGGGAATATCATTAACAGTATTTTTCTCTGACATTGAGCTGGTGATGATAAAATAAAAAATTATAGAGACAAACTAGTGCTTTCATCAATACTAATAAGACTGCTTGAAACCATCCTCATTCAGCAAGATAAAAAGTGAATATACTACTTTGTTGTTCTTTACACAGTCTATTTCCTTCCTATGTCTTCCATTTTAGTGAATATGGGGGCTGTAAGGTCAGCCTGAATTGATTTAGAGTCTGTGTGAGCTTGAATAGGTTATGTTCTCTTTAAATGTCAGTGTTTTTATATGTAACGTGGAGGTAATATCTCTCTTACAATATTGTTATGTGGGTTTATTATAATGATGTACATAAAGTACTTGTTTCAGTATAAGACTCGAGTAAATGTTTCATAACTGGTTAGTCATAGATTATTATTTTAGTTTTATATTCATGTAAAGACAACCAGAAAATTCAAAGTTGCTAGGAAATCTAGAACATTCTCTAGAAATACTGCTTACCAAATTTTGATTCTTATTTTCAGACTTAGTAATTGCAAATAAACCCAACTTGGGGATAAACTAATATATATATATATACACACATATATGTATGTATGTATGTATGCATGTATGTATGTATGACACACACACACATATATATGTGGTACAACTCTAACTAGTAAATACTGTGGTTTTGGTATGTCCTAATTTGCCCCCACTACAATATCATAGAAATGCTTCGCCTGATAGGACTATATCAGAGCACAGCTTTCTCTCTTCATTCATCTGGTAGCACTTTTCCATGTGCTACATTATAGGATGCAAGATTCAAATTCTGAACTCTCTCCTTCTTGGGTATGACTTGGAGCAAGGTATCTAATTTTTATACTTCATTTTCCTATCCTACAAAATTGCATCAAAGTGCATGAAATATTGTGAAGGATAAACAAGATCATACCTAATATATTGCAAAGAGCAACTAAAAGTTATCTACCTACTTTTGTTCCCAAAATGTCACTTCCTCTGGACCAAGTTTACCACTGCCAATAGACCATTCTTAGAGTCTCTGCACTTGCTGAAGAGTCAGACTCTAAGTACCCACTTGTATTAATCATTTCTCTGTATCTGTGGATGATGTAACTTTAGGAGCCTTGCTCACCTTTCAAATGCTGCCTGCAGCTACTCATTAGAAGGAATGGCTTCTGTGTTCTGCATGCTCTTGCTCATTCTCTCTGTTTTCTGTGCTCTGTGATCCATGCTGTATCTCTCTCTGATTTATGCTGCCAAAGTGGGAGAGGATTTTTTTTTAACTCTAGGTTTAAGTAGGAAGAGAGTTGCTTCCAGGCCAGGTATGATCTGAAAATTATTTTTGATTATATGCAGAACATGGAGCTACAGGCTACTTCCTGTCACTGTAATTCTGAACTACGCTGCTATCTACACCACTTAGAAATTGCTATCCATTGCATATCACCTCTCTAAGGCCTCTGAAAAGAGACTGCTTGTCTATACTGAAGTAACACATGAGCTTCAATGACCTATCATTGATCTTTGGTTTCAACAAGTGTTCTTGGTTGTGGGTTTCCTGATTTGTAGTTACATGTCAGTATGTGGCACTTCTATGGGATGAACATCTTTTTAGGTATTAAGGAGATAGCAGAGAACATGGAGGGAGTATATAAAAGGAAAAGGTTAATTCTGGAAATGCTGATTAGGACATAGCATTTGAGTAGAGTAAGAGAGCAACTCATTACTATTTGGGGAAACAGCATTCCTATCCCCCTAGTGGGGGTGGGGGGTGGGGAGCAAATGCAAAATCCTGGAGCAGAAGTGTGTCTTTATTTTTTTAATCTTTTTTTAAGTTTATGCATACAAGAACTGGGGTACAGGCCAGAGGTGCGTGGGATGAGAGAACTCACCAGAGACAGAGCAGGGAGCAGAACAGGAGGACTGACTGAAACACATTGCTGAGGGGAGCAGTGGGCAGGACAGGAGAGGTCTGCTGCACCATGTGAGTAACTCCCTGGCTGTCTGGGGATCGAACTCGTGCTGCAGAGGCCACAGTCAGCTCCATAGTGCTGTGCTCAACACATTGTGCCACCAGGGATGCCCAGAATTGTGTCTTTCTTCAGGCCATTTCTTGTGGGAGCAATAAGGAAGGTATAGGAAAGGAAATTGGAGAAATATGCAGGGAAAAGGACAGAATGAGTAGATCCCATAGACCATTGGAAAGACTTTGACTTTGATTTTAAATTATTTACAAACTCAGGTTATCTTTGCAGAATGCAAAAAAAAAAAAAAATAGGGATACACACTATGGCGAAGCTGTGCCAATATGCCAATATCTAACCACATTGCTGAGTGTCACTATTAGTGGGTATTGGGGGTGGCCCTAAAGTTAGACACAACAGGTTGTCTGCCCAATTGCAGGTATGTGAGTCAAATTTCAGCTTTTCTGGGAATTTAACCAAAAGAATTGAAATCAGTATCTCAAAGAAATATCTGCCCTCCTGTGTTCACGGCAGTGCTTTTCCCAATAACAAAGTATGGAAACAATCTAAATGGTCATCCACTGATGAATAAAGAAAGGGGGTATTTATATACCGTGGGATGTTAGTCTTTAAAAAGAAAGAAATCCTGCCATATGTTACAGCACGGATGAATCTAGAGGACATAGTACTAAGAGAAATAAGCCTGTCACAAAAGGACAAATAATGCATAATTCCATTTACATGAGATACTTAAAATACACAAACTCATAGAAACAGAAAGTGGTTGCCAGAGCCTGGGAGTAGTGAGAAAAAGGAAGTTACTTTCCAAGGGGTATGATGTTTCAATTATATAGCATGAATATGTTTTAGATATCTACTATAAAATATTGCACCTGTAGTTACCAATACTGTCTTATGCACTCAAAAAATTGTTGGGAGCTTTATAGTAACAGCACCAGATGGGGGATACTATACTTCCAAAGTAATAACAACAATGTAAACCAACTTTACCTTAATGTAAATTTAAAAAAAAATTGTTGAGAGTAAATTGCATGTTTTTAACACAATTAAAAAAAAGGTTTCTTCAAAGTAAATACTCTCAAATGTTGTATGTGTTACTGTAGTACCTGAAGTTCTGACCTCTTTGCTTATACTTTCAGTCTCAAAAAAATGGTCCTATCTTGAAAAACGTGAATATCACAGAGGAGACTGGTGTGTAGAACAATGAACACATCTTTAAGATAAAATATCTGTGCACAAAAGATTCTTGAGAAAGCAAGCACTGTGATGGCTGAAATAATACCTGGAATTTGGTAAACACTGAACTGTTAAGCAATCAGGTGGTCAGTTAGGATAACAAGCTAAATGAAAAATAACCCTCAAGAATTCATTGATTCTGACCGCATAAACAAGAGGAAGCAACTGATGCCAACTAGCCAGTGTTTCATTTTTTTCCCTTGACCTAAATTTCCAATGGATCAGCACAGAGTCCTTTGCCTGTTTATTTTTTAAAGATTTATTTTATTTATGAATACAATAGCTGGTGTATAGGCCAGAGGCATGGGAGTGAGAGTATTCACCAGAGACAGAGTGGGGAGCAGAACAGGCAGACTGACTGAAATACACTGCTGAGGGAGCAGCGGGCAAGACAGGAGAGGTCTGCTGTGCCATGTGGGTATCTCCCTGTCTGGGGATCAAACTCGTGCTGCAGTGGCTGTGGACAGCTTCATAGGTTGTGACTTAACCTCTTGCGCCACCGGGGAGGCCCTCCTTTGCCTCTAGATGGGTTTCTGGGCTGGAGGGACAGAAAGGGAAAGGTCTAGGAGTGACGGAATCAGAGTAGGGAAAGGTGTGTATGTCAGAGCTCAGGATAAAGAAATCCCTGTTGGAGACACTTCAGAAATGGCTAAGTCCAGATCCCAAATAAGTAGACCTCTAAATGGGGTCTCCTGGGATAGGAATGCATATGAGGACTTCTTCCAGAGGGACCTGGGACCTTGACTGCAACTCCCTTCTAAATAATTCACCACGCTGGTTATGCTCTAAGTCTGGGGTGGGGAAACCTGCTTCACCCAATGAGGCCTGCCATCAAAATCTTGTTATTGCCTGTAGTGTCCACACAGGATGAAGGCCAGACTCTTCATTAACAGATACTGATTGTATTAGCCAGATAGAGCAAGACAAGTACTATATGATTTTACTCATATATGTATATAGAGAAAACAGAATACTTAAATAAAACAAAATGTGTTATAAACCAGTGTTATAAACCTAGTGGCACAGGGGTTAAAGTCTCAGCACATCAAGCTATTGCCAGCCACTGTGGCATGATTTGATCCCAGGTCAGGGAACTAACCCACATGGAACAGCAGATCTCTCCTGTCTTGCCTGCTGCTCCCCTCAGCAGTGTATTTCAGTAGATCCACCTGTTCTGCTCCCCACTCTGTCTCTGGTGTGTCCTCTCACCACCCTGCCCCCACCACACCTCTAGCCTACGCCCCAGTTCTTCTATGCATAAATTAAAAAATAAATAAACCAGTGTAACCTCAATAAAAAATAAAGTTAATATTGTGTAGGACAAATTAAAAAAAAAAAAAACTTTTGGAAAAGACCCACAAAAAGGGGAAGGGAAGTGGGTCAGTCAGGACAAAGGAGATAATTATATGGTGAAAGATAGAAAAAGACATTTAGAGGTGAACTTAATACAGTGTATACACATGTTGATCAATAATGATGCACACTGGAGCTTATATAATGTTATAAAGTGCTGTTACTTCAATGAAAATATTTTTTTAAGAACTCATTGTTGAATGAATGGATTTCCCAGACTTAGTACTGTTCATAAAGGAAGAGAAAGAAAGAAAATAAAAAGTAGGGATAGATTTTCACCATGAACAAACTTTTCCTACAAATAATCCTGAGTGGATTTTATTAGCACCACTTAGATGTTTTAATTAGCTGAAACAAAATTAGGTCAGCACAAAATAAAAGCAATATTTTAAAGAGCTGTCAGTCTGTATTTTGACACTTACTTCTGTATCACTAGAACAAACAGAGATAGATCATTTAAATCAATGATGTCTTAGGGGAAAAAAACTCCAATCAGAACAATGTATCTTTCAAGACAATAATTCTTAAAAAAAAAAAAAACAAACTTTTCAAAATGGATGCAATTTTATCTGTCATTATCAGTGAGATTTTAAGCATTATATTCATAGTTTATCCTTATTTGGTAGACCTGTTTGGTAGATAAATATTGATTGCTTTAAAGTAAAAGGAATACTTTTTTATTAGTAGTAAATATGAGATAGTGGCAGATAAAAGTAAAAATACTTGAACACAATATTACTTATTTGCTTTGAAGTACAACTGTAACATACACAGCTATGAATGTTTTTTGCTAAACTATAACTCTTTGGCATAATCTGATAGACTCCAAAACATTTATCTGAGACTTAAAATAGCAATGAGTGGGTGTGTGATGTATGTGGTCAAATATATAAAAATATCCGTTTCATAGGGAATATAGTATTGGGAATGCTCAGTACACTTGAAGCATCAAAGACAGGAATAACTTTTTTTTTTTTACTTTTTAAAAATCTCACCTATTGTATAGTACATATACATCAATGCTGTCATTCATTAGTGCTCACACTAATGTTCTCAGTCTCACCTCATAATCTATATGGTGAATGCTGCTCCTATTCATTCAAGATCTAGGCATTCACTCCTCCAAGCTGGAAGGCATGTTTGCTGCTAAGAGCTCACAGGTATATTCCTCCCCAGGAAATGCTCTAGGCCCAAGGGCACTGTAATAAAATTTAGGAATCCTTTCTGGCCACAATTCATTTAGGGTGGAGAAAAATGGAGTTCCACTCATTGGCCTTATTTTTTTTTTTTTTTCTAATTTACAGTCTTCATGGAATTGTCTGGGGTTTCTGATGCAAATTTCCTTGTACACAACCCTGCTTTTCTCATTCCTTGTAGATATTGGTCCCAGAGACCATTGTCCATTAAGTCAAAGACAAACCAGTCTCCATTTCAGAGTCTGGTTTCTGGAAACTACGCTTATGACCACGAGTGACAGGATTGGTCAAAAAACAGATTCTTAAATGGATTCTGGAACTGGATTCCTCACTGACTAGTTGTTGGATCCACCCGTGGTGATGTTCAGGCAGTAGAGGTTCATTGTTAAAACACTCATCAGCAATACACTGAGTGGTGATACAGGATCAAGGCAATGTACTGATGACTATAACCTGACACTGAGAAGTTTTGGAAAAGTAGTAAGTATAAGTATTATTGGATGGTTCTGGGGCTTTAATGAAGACCTTTCCCATTGTCATGCAAAACTATCATAGAGTTTGAAAATCAAAATGAAAGGAGTCACTTTATAGGTAAAGATAGACTTCTGGGCCTCCCTGATGGCGCAGCGGTTGAGCACTGGGCTGCGAAGCTGCCCACAGCCTCTGCAGCACCAGTTCAATCCCCGGCCACCAAGCAAGGGTCCCACATGGTGAGCAGACCTCTCCTGCTGCCCACTGCTCCCCTCAGCAGTGTACTTCAACTGTCTGCCTGTTCTGCTTCCTGCTCTGGCTCTGGTGAATTCTCCCACCTTCCCGTGCTTCTGATTGTACCCAGTGCTTGTATGAATAAATAAATCTTTAAAAAAAATAAAATAAAATATATAATCATCTTTTAAAAAAAAAGATAAACTTCTAAAAATTATGTAAGGGGAAAAAATGGCTCCAGAATGGTAGTAATCTGAATAGGTCAGTGAGAATATGTTCTGAAGTGCATGGTACAGAATCACAGTTTGTACCATGTACATTCTTTGCCTTTATCTTTTGTTTCTTGGTTCTTAATTTTGGAATTTTTCACATGTTCAGTTAACTTTCTATGTTTCACTTTATTTAAATTATGAAAATTTTCCCTAAAGCTGAAAATTAATTTTTTATCTGTTTTAGACCAAATATAAGTGGGAAGGTTATGTCTTCCCTCTTCCTATCTTTTGCAAACACTTTAAAATAAAACACATTTCCTCTTTCCTAGTCCTAAGTTCTTTGTCATGAAACAATGTCATGCTTACCTCATTTGTATCATTGTCTCTACTCCATGATTTATTGTTTCTTGACTTCTGTCTTCAGTTTATTAAATTTGTAACTGTAATTATTTTTCCCAAGCACTAAATAGATTATTTCAACATTTTTATTTCTAAAGTTAAGTTTACCATAACACTACATTATTATGTAGGAAAGGAAAAAATCTATATTAAAGCAATTTAATAATCAATCTTCTTTTGTTGGTATTTTTCCTAGTCAGTTTGCATGCTCGATTACTTTACATTTTGATTATATTCATCTCTACCTTTCCTCATTTATTTTCTTTCTTATGATGCTTATGAATATCAAAATCAGAATCTTTAAGAACTTGTTTATAAGTTTGCCCAACATATTTTATCAAGGTCATAGACTATGCAGCCATCTCCTTAAATGTCCCTTTTTGAAGACTAGCATGTGTTGAGAGCCAGTGAAGTGAAGGCAGGATATATTGATTAAACATACAGTTTTTAAAATGTACTTTGTAGAGATTTGATTAAATAAAGTGATGTTCTAATTTGACTTGTTTGTATCATGCAAGCATGGTCCTGGACCAATGGTGCTAATCAAGTAAGTATGACAAAACCAATTGAATGGAGGATAAGAAGGGCATTTGGAAAAGAATAGGACCTCTAATATAAATTCCTAGCACCAGATGTGTTCAAACCCAGGCCCAGAAATGTTACATATCAAAAAGAAAGCTGCTGGAAAGTTCTGAGTTGTTTCACTATTTTGGGGGATTTGAAAAATATTTTTATAAAATATATGTGCTATTAATAATCCTGGTTTCTGCCATTCAAAATCTGTTTTTTTTTTCCTTGCATTTTTGTGTCTTATGTGCTATCATCTTCCACCAGTGTGCTTTTTTCATCTACTTTTAATTCTGATCACATCATTTTAAATGTAAACCAAACATCATACAATGTGGTTTTAACCAAATATTCTATATAAAATGAAGATTCATCAATAAAGTATGAATTTAATTTGCCACTAATGCCTATAAACTAATTTCAACTTTGTCAGAGAGTTTAATACAGTATAAGGTAAGGGAGTATGCATACAGTAGCTGACATACAAAAAAAATTAATGGTAAAAATATGAGGAAAATAAGTTTATTATTAAAATTATCCTTCTCACTCCCCAAGATTCCCAATTAGTTTAGCCTCCCCAGAAGCACCACCGTTAATTTTGTTAGTTTCCAGATATTTCTTACACAATTATTATCATATGTAAATTTCAATATTTACTTTTTATTTCATTTTGAGTACTATCAAATGTATTTTCTCAGTAAATAATTAATTCAGTAGCATCTATTCTTTTTTGATATTGTGACTATGTAAAATTTTCTATATGATTTTACTTTTTCCTTGATTCCTGAGATATGCCACTTCTGTCCTTATGTGTTTTCATATCTTCAAATCCAATTAACTATTATTCCAGTTTCTTTTGATCATATAGACCATATTGTCTGTAATTGATACAACTGTGAATTTCATTTAGTTAAGAGGACAGGTTGACATCATCTTATTATACCATCAGTAGAGGTTATATTGTCTATTTGTCTGTCTATTTGGATGTACAAGGGAGGAGAGCAGGAATTCTCATAAAAATGTATGTATGTCTGTGAATACATTTATACATGAAAAATGGCAAAAATGGATGAGTACTTTGATCTTACTTTATTATATACATATATATGCACCCCCAATTAATTGATCAATGAATTTAGAAATCATAAAAATTGTTCATGTTCCAAAATAAATCCTAATTTTTATAGGTAACTTATAGTGGAATACTGTTTTTTTTTTCTATTTTAGAGTTCTCCTTGATCAAAAATCATTCACATTCTTTGTCCTGTTCTTATTTTACCTTCCTAGTAAATTAACTACTCATTGAATTTGATTCTACCATCCATTCATAAATCTCCTTTTCTTTCTACTTCCAATAATTGTGTTCCTTCTAATGTCACCTGACATATCTCAAGCATTACATCTACTCTTTTATCACATCTGAAATCCCCATGTGAAAATTTGCACATATGAAAATGCATGTTGCACTTCAGTCTTCATTATACAGAACATATATTTCATTTTAAAGGCATATTTGAATCATAAGAAAATGTTAATCCCAAGAATATAACCTTTAGAAAGGTCAGGACTACCACTGGGGAATTTTCTGAAAGCTGTTCAGTGCAATCCAGAGATCCCCTATCATACCAATGATACAAGGGACATTTTATATTAACAGTAGGCAGATGGTTTGCTCACCTTTCAAATGGTTATGTTCTACAGCCTGCATTAAAGCATGCCTGTAACACCCAAAAATTATAGATGATTTTGAAGACAGACTGAAATTTGATGATTGGGTTTATCATGTAGGTACTAAAATATTAACTTATGAGTCAGTTTTGTTAGTCATAAAGTATTCTACCTACTAGGCCAATAAGATACTTAACAAGTTGAATAACACAATATAGATGCGTGCATACACATATGTGTAGAGAGTGAGTAGTGTCTCAGAATCTAGTTTAATTTTTAATCACACTAAATTAAGCAACAATTTGGCCATCAGTTTACTTAATCAGCAAATTTCAGCTTGTGGATTTTGGATTTTCCTTTTGAGAGTTAGATTCAGCATTGAAAAATCAGTGATTAGTTGAAATGATGATAAAATATCATTTGCCAAAAGATAAAATTTAAAATAATATTGTAGGATTTCTAGTTATGTAACAGATAGGGTTTTTTTTTTGAGTATGTGAAATATTTTAACTTATTTAAGAAGATAGGTTAAGAAGTAATATAGCTATATGTCTATTTGGATGTACAAAGGAGGAGAGCAGGAATTCTCATAGAAATGTATGTATGTCTGTGAATACATTTATACATGAAAAATGGCAAAAAGAGAGACAGATGATGGTGTGCAGGTTTAGGGACATATCACATGTGTCAGCTGGATAGTGTTGTTTACATGGAGCCAGAATGGGGTACAGCATAAGAAGGGAGGACATTGGGGAATCTCCCCAACAGTGCACATAGACTGGAAATCAGCCAGAAATTCAGGGCACTATTTCAAGCAAGCTGGGAACATCTGGTCATTGTTTGGGTAAATAATGGATGCTAAGATAGAAGAGGAAGACAGAGTAACTTATAGAGAGCATTTCTGTCTGCAAAAACCTACCTAAATGATTTGACACTGTGTGTATATTTTAAATGGTCTTGTGCACAGTGGGAGTTTTGGAGCTACAGAAAGAGAATATTGTGTAGTCCACTGAAGCCTGTATTAGCAAATTTAAAAATTAGAATTGAATAAATAGATAACACAAACATGAACTTTGGAAACATAGGATATTATTTTGGAACAAAATTGTGACCGGTTTAACTTAAAAAATTTTTCATTGCAAGCAACAGTTGATTTTTTTAGGTACTGAATTCTCATCTTTTCTAAATCCAATTTAATATTTATGAAACTATAGTGGCACCCAAACTGCCTGAAGTTGCTGTGATAGCATAAACGAAGTTCCCTGTGATCCATATATTAAGTATACTAGATTTATCTATGAGGCTTATTTCTTCACTCAATCAGTAAAATAAATAACGTACTTAGTGTATTGACCCACTGAAATTAATCCTGATCTAGTCCTCAAAGAGTTGTATTAATAATTTCCATAATTAATAATTTACTAAGGGAGAAAAAATTCACTCTTTTATTTCATCTTTAACAAAGAAAAAAATGAGGTCAGCGTGGTATAATAAATGCTTTTCCTCTGTCTTCTTTATAGATTTTCAATGATAACACTATAAGAAATGCATAAAATTCATAAGCTGCCTGATTGACTTAATTTCTATTTTCACTTTTTTTCAGCACAGGAGAAAAACCAAATTCACAAGTAAGAATTCTTTTGTCTGCACATCTATATATGATTATATTTTTGCAATAGATGCAACATAGGCTATTATATTTCATTGACTTTTCCACCCCACCTTAAAAAAACAGAAGGAAAAAAACATAACATTGAAGCTGTGAAAGAACCTGCCACTCTGGAGGGCTTTGCTTGAAGCCAGTCATTGTGTGTATTCTGAATCTTTCAGTATGTCTTTTTTTTTAAAGAGTTATTTATGCATACAAGAACTGTGGTGTGGCCAGAAGTGCTGGCAATGAGATAATTCACCAGAGACAGAGTGGGGAGCAGAACAGGCAGATTGACTGAAATACACTGCTGAGGGAGCAGCAGGCAAGACAGGAGAGGCCTTCTGTACCATGTGGGTCAGCTCCCTTGTGGGGAATCAAACGCAAGCCACAGTGGCTGCCCATAGCTTAATAGCTCTGAGACTTTAACCACTGCACCAGGGAGGCCCCTTTCAGTTACTGTCTTTTAGCTTGTTTTACTCATTCCCCAAAAAAATTATGAATAGTTTTAATCCCCCCTTTAAAAGTAATACATGCTTTTGATTTATACCATGTTTAAAATAGATCAGTGAGCAGCATACTTTAGATTCCATGAAAAAATAGCCACAACTTTTATGTCTGATCTTTCTCTTTAGGTTGACAATTGCCTGAAACTTTCTTCACTGATACGACTCTTTTAAACTCTCTTTATCTTTGGTAAATTTTTTCATTGAAGATAAGGAAATTATTTTAGGGAGATTTTTCAAGCCAAGGAGTTAAAGAATAAAAATAGTTTCTGTGAAGATTTCTGTGTTTTGTTTTTGTTGTTGTTGTAGTTTGACTCTCAGAAACTCTCTGTTCACAGAGCAAATTAAGCAAGAAAGATGCGCAAAAACAAAAAAGACAAATAGACAAATATATTAACAAAGGAACAAAAATATATTAGATATAAATTGAAGAATGAGCTTATTGTCCTTTCACCATTTATTCACTGAAATAGCAGATGTAGCTATACAACACAGGGTAAGGTAGAAACAAAATCCATGCAATATGAAAAAGCAATTTCTTACTAAAACATGCTATTTCCTTCAATATTTGCCTAGAGAAAGTTATTTTCAACCCAATTCTAATTGGAATTTCTCTGCTGTAAATTAAAAAAAAAAAGGCAAACAAAAGTTAAAAGGGATATTTAGTGTCCATCTAAATAAAGGATTTATCTTTAAAAGCACAAATTGTACATATATTGAGATGAGTCTTTAGATGATGTTATAGGTAAATATAAAAGCCTGACAAGAACAAAATATCTAGGATTCCTATGTTAAGATTTAACACCAACCATTCATACTTGGGGTAATAAGTATAGTAGTTAAAGAATTAGCACACACACAAAAAAAAAAGAATTAGCATAGCTATCATTGAATTACAAAAGATGGTTATATAGTAATACCTAGAGTTCTGTTATATATCTATAATTTTATAAACTAGAATCTAGAAAATATTTAGTAACAATGAGAGAATATCTAAGTCAAAACTATTTTACTTTTGTTTTAATGGAGAAGGGGAGCTTTCATCAAGTTATTTACATCTTGCTGCAACCTAGCTCTTTGGTTTTTACTAGTTGCTATCATTTTATTGTTTTAATTAATCATACACGGCCAACAAGTGAAATATTCAGTAAAAAAGAAATAAAAATAAAAACACTCTTGAAGACAACATTAACTGAATTCAATTAATCTTTTGCATAAGATAATAGCAGGCAAGGTTTGCTAGCTCTTTCTACTGGGTTCTGGCATAGTGGGCTTCATGTTTTATTTAAATTTTACCCAAAACCTAGGCTATGGGAACTCTTATTGTCCTATTACTCTTGACACCTGAAGTTGTTTTGGGTCAGACAACGATTATGAAGCAGAACTAATATTCAAGCCCAAGTGTGTGTAACCTTTTCACCAGTTTGCAACACTGCCTTATCTCATTTTTATGCATGGGCAAATATATTTTAACATAAATTAGACCATATTCTACAAAATTTTTTGGATTTCCCCAGTACAATATTTGAGCATTATCCACAACATTAAATATCTTGGAAAAAAGCATTTCATTGGAATTGTACCAATAAGTGAATACATATAATTTGTCTATCCATTTCTTTTTTCTTTTTTTTTTTTTTTAGAAAAGATTTATTTATTTGTGCATACAAGAACTGGGGTGTAGGCCAGAGGTGCAGGAGGTAAGAGGATTGACCAGAGACAGTGGGGAGCAGGAAAGCCAGATCTACTGAAATACACTGCTGAGGGGAGCAGCAGGTGAGACAGAAGAGGTCTGCTGCACCATGTGAGTCATCTCCCTGGCCAGGGATCATACTCGTGCTGCAGTGGCTGAAGATAGGTTCATATTGCTGAGACTTAACCTCTTGCGCCACCAGGGAGACCTCATTCTACTTTCTTAAACAGTGTAGCAATTTCCATTTATTTACTATTATTAAGATTGGGTCAAAATCTTTGCTATAAATATTGATCATATTTAACTTTATTTGGATAGATTACTATAATTTAAAGAAGTGGTTCATTGTGGCCACCCTGGTAGCCTAGGCATTAAGTCTCAGTGCTACCATGGCCATAGCCTGAGTTCAATCCCCAGCCAGGGAGCTAACCCATATATGGTGCAGCAGACCTCTCCTGTCTTGCCTGCTGCTCCCCTTAGCAGTGTATGTCAGCAGATCCACCTGTTCTGCTTTCCACTCTGTCTCTGGTGAATATCTCATCCCCCATAGCTCTAGCCTACACCTCAGTTTTTCTACACAAAAAATAAATAAATAAAATCTTTAAAAAAAAAAGGAAATCTAAAAAAAAAAATGACAAAACAGTGCCTCATATATGAGCATGTTTTAGTATGTGTCCTGACGCTTCTCCATTACTAAATAACTAAAGCTTCTCAGTTCAGGTTGAAACATTAGACACATTTTACTCACCTCTTTCAAAATCCCTTTTCAATGGTTTGCTCTCATCATTAGGTGGTTATGTGTCAACAAATTTTTGTGAAATGGAAATTGGGTGACTACTGCTGAAGTGAGAAGGCTGAGCTGGTGCCTTTTAGAGCTAAATCTCTTTATAGATACTACCCATTTATAGATACTATGCCAAAGTTGACAAGCCAAGACTAGGCAAGTTAGTAAACTCAAGAAGTTACACATTTTACCAGCGCAGGAATTTATTCATTTTTTTTTCTTGTATGTAAAGTGGTGAAGCAGGAACCTTGAGCCACAGAATTTAATTGGTAATACCTAGAGTATGTAGTTGCATATTTTGCCCCTTTTGAGAATTGCCTTGTTCTTCCTCATTATTTCATGGATTTTGCATTGGGTAACAACTGGTAGGTTTGAACAACTGGCGTACGCAATGGCAGGAAGAGCTTGGCTGCAAGCTTCTGTAAGATTTTTAGAAATTTTTTTGTGTATGTGTATTGTGGTGTTAAGACCACACTGAAAAGGGCCTCCCTGGTGGCGCATGGACTTAAGCACAGCACTATGAAGCTGTCCGCAGCCTCTGCAGATTAGTTCGATCCCCAGCCTGCCAGGGGGCAACCCACATGGCGTGGCAGACCTCTCCTGTCTCGCCCGCTGGCCGGGGATCAAACTGGCGCTGCAGAGGCTGCAGGCAGCTTCGCAACCCAGCGCTCAACCCCTGCGCCACCAGGGAGGCCCATACTTAAGATTTTTGAGACATTATGTTAACTATTTTTACATTTACTTCTCTAGAATCCTAATATCACCCCCCAAAAAGGATGAAATGTGAGCCATGACAAAAGAGAACTGTAACTTACAGAAAAAATTTCACCCACATAACTTATTTAAATAAAAATGTAGTTTCTGAATGACTGACTATTTTGGATAGAGTTTGCCTTTCATTTCACAGGGAAACTGACCTCCCCAGTCCATCAGACATCATGTTTGTTCTCAGCATTTCTAGGTGGTCTGTGTTTTTTTCCATCGTGTTCAGCTATTCTGTATTTTTTATATTTTGAACCATGGTGCAAAACCAAGAATTTAAAATGTAGATTCCAGATTACCAGATTATTCATCTGTGTGTGACATACATACACTGCTTTTAAGCATATATGTTTACATGTTCTTATACATATATGTAATGAGATATAATTTTCAATCAATCTATTTTATTTTTGCCATAATTGTCATCAATGGTCCATATTTCATGTTCTTCTGTCATGGAGTAGCACCAGTTTATTGTATCCCCAAATATTGGCCCATCCTATTTCAATTGAATTCAGAATTTTATAATTGTAAATATGAGATTTTTCTGATTAAGTGCCATTTTTACTTGACTTAATATTAAAATTCTCTTTCATTCTTTAAATAGCAAGTGGTTTTGCAAGCTCTCCCATATTTACTTTTTTAAAAACTTTGAGGCTATACTATCCTAAATTCTGACCTCATTTTTTTATCTCAGTAAATGATGGAAAACCCATTGTATGCTAAATACTGTAAGAATCACTAAGTAGAAAGTGCAAGCCAGGTCCTTCTGATGACTAGGAGAGAGACACAATGGACAGTGGAAAGAAAAAGAAAGGATGGATGCAAGCAAGCTTGGTACTGAGCCCACAGAGTCCCATAAAAACATATTTATGCATAAATGATAATTATCCTCCATAGTTAAATAGACATGTATATATAAGGCTTCTTCTATACATTATTTTTTGATGTTTGGTTTAACAATATGCTGGGAGTGCTAATGTGCAAAGTGCCCATTGTCTTAGCGAAATCTGTCTCAGAAATACTCTATGGTGTAAAATTTTTGCCACTCAATTCTCCTTGACAGCTTCTCCACCTTCATCTAGTTTCTCCCCACCTTCTCCACCTCTTTCTCCATCACAGGTTCTTTCCCAATAAATCTTTCTTATCTAATCCCATCTTGATATCTGTTTCTCAAAAAATCTGAATTTACACAATCAGAAATCAATCAATAAGAAGAGAGCCATTGTATTTAACTCCCAATTCTTTTCAACTCTATTATTTATAGACATTTCCATATTAACTGAAAACTCTTTCGAATCAGTTAACATCTCAGTTCTTTGGTTTAAATTGACCATTCAAAATAAAATGCTGAGGTTTGAAATTAGAATCTGTAATTTTGAGGAGGGGAGATAATTGATAAGCCCATTAGATGAAGGGTAAGTGTGATGACAAATTGAAAGAACTGGGGTAATACAAAGGCAGCACTATTTTAGAAATCACTGCTTTTAGAGCTGAATAAGTCTGTTTCTGAAGATTCATGCAATACAAATGACGTTTTGTTGTTGTTTGGGGGAGACACTGGTCATTCCTAATGAGTTCATGTGTTTATTACACAGATGTGTGTTGGGTGATCTTCCCAAGAGCAGACTCTATGCCGAGACGGCCTCTCTGATATTACACCCATGATACAGCTAAACTTTGTCTTTTATTGAATTTGACATTTAGAACACAAAATTAAGTAAATGCCAGAGTTATACTCTGAAGATGTAGCAATTTCCTCTATTTAAAACTGTTTGTCCTTTTTGGTTCTGTATAGTTCAGTCAAAGAACATTTGTACAAACTTTGGGTGGCTGATTCCCATAACCGAATTGTGTAAATCAAATAGAGCCACAGAATTCTATGAGAACAGGATGTGATTCATACCTTGCTCAATGTCTTCGTTTCTGGTTTTTGCTTATTTTTTTTTATTCTTTACTGGGGTGGATTGCATTAGTTCTGTCAACAGCAACATCTTACATTTATTATGCTGTTCTGTCTGGAAGACCAGATAATATATTTTCTTCAAGATATCACTGAAGCAGAGTCCAACATAGTTATATAAAAATCAAAATTGTTTTTTCTAAGATCATTTCTGTAGAAGTTTCAACAATGTGGCCTCACCCTGAATGTTATTCCCCAAATCTGGGCTCATTTGCCGGAGTAAATAAAATTAATAATAAATAAAATTCCTGCTAGCAATGGTTACATACAACCTAATATCCCTCTTTTCTTACAACCTTTTTGCTTCAAAGTTGCTTCTCTTTAATCATTTTCACAGTTAGTATGAGTATATAATTAAGTATAACTCTGAGGGTCTTTCTTGAGAAGTTTTCAGTCTTCTTATGGTCTACACTGGGACCATTTGCTCAATGTACTCACTTTTTTCATAGTACTTGATTGGAGGTTTCACAGAGTCTTTTTGGTAATATCATGTTGCCACTTGAGTAAGGAAAATAATTCAAATGTTAAAGGAGGAAGGGAATCTCACACTAATGTTTTTCCTTAAAATAAAAGCAATTTATTATTGCTCTTTTTAAATAGTAGATTATGTGTATAACTCCGATGGCTCAGAAACCATAGACTCTTTTCTTAAATGGGGCAATGTGAGTTGAGAAAGAAAGCTTTCTTCTCAAGAGAGCTTTGCTCTTTAACTTGAAATGCATTTTATGCGGAGTGCCCTGAGTGCACATAAAATGCAACCATGAGTATGTGTGAGCAGGGAAAGATTAAGGAAATTGATTTTCACATCCTTAACTTGTACATATCCACTTTCCTGGGGAAATGTTTGCTTTGAAGAGACATGTCTGTTCTCCTTTTCCAGCTCCCCTTTGACAGTCATGTATTCAAAATACTTGCCCCATCTCAAATCTTACATGTTGCATCACCCAGAAATGCAGAAGCTCCTGGGTACTAAAAGGAAACTTCTTTAATCAGGCACCATCACCCTTTTTCCAATTTATTTCATTGATACATTGATTTCCAATAAAACTTGTACTGTTTTATGTGTTTAAATTTTTATTTGTGTGTTTCAGTGTTGCCCTGAATAATTGGTTACTAATAATAATTGTTACAGTAACTAATTCCAAAGGACGTTTCAGACATTTTAAACCTATGTTCATAGCACATTTTAACACAAATGTATATTCCATAATTTTGTTGAAAGAAATGTAATAGACTTCAATGAAAACATTCAAGTACAAAAATATATTAGGATACAATCTACAGGGGAAATGAAATAAAAATATGATTTTATTGGACAAAAGGAATATAAATTTTTGAATATTAAGAATATGTTTCTATATTTTAATTAAATGATGAGTAATTACAATATTTTGGTTAAATTTCCTATTCTTTGAGACACATTTTAAAAAGTGATGTAAGAATTGTATTCAAGGTAAAAATTTGGCACAAAGGGTTAAGCACAGCACTATGAAGCTATCCACAGTCTCTACAGCATGAGTTCGATTCCTCGTTGGCCAGCGAGCTACCCACATGGCGCAGCAGACCTCTCCTGTCTCACCCGCTGCTCCCCTCAGCAGTGAATTTTGGTCAGTCTGCCTGTTCTGTTCCCCACTCTGTCTCTGGTGAATCCTCTCATTCCATGCACCTCTGGCCTGTACCCGAATTCTTGTATGCATAAATAAATAAATAAATATTTTTTTAAAAACTATTGGTATATATGATAAAAATGGATTCTTATTTTAAAAACAATGTAGCTAATTTAAAGTTATCTTAAGGAATAAGTGATTTTAAAAAACTGAAGATCATAGGTTTCAAACTCAGGGCTTTTCAATATTTATGTGCATCCTACTTTCACTACTTACCCTTTTATTTCTGGAAGGTCCCCTCCCCTTTGATTACATCATTTATTTCCATCTCAGGCCCTTTAACCATTTTGAGAAGATTTTTCCTTAGAAGAGGATCTGTCACTGCAATAGTGTAGAGTTATTCCAAGTTCCTCCCCCACTCCATTCTAGATCCTCCATCTAAACTCTTGCTCCACATGCTAGTTTCCTCAAAAGAGAATCTGAGAATATCTTCCCTGCTTTGATGTCCCATGAAGCAGCACCTGGGGTGGGTGAGAAGAATTCTCCTGGTGCTTCTAGGGAGCCAGAGGATTTCACCTAAGAGAAGCTACCACCTGCCTCTCAGTCACTTTCTTGGGAAGGGAAAGAAAAGCTTCCTATTGCTCTAAAGCTCTGACATTGAGATTCTTAACTCACCATTTTTCCAGAAATTGCTCTGTCAAATGTTCCTAATCACTTAAGAAGAACTAAATCTAATTGACACCTTTTAATCTGCTCATTTTAGTTCTCTGCATTGTTTATAGGCATGACAATTCTTTCTTTATATAACATTTTCTGTGATACCTCTCTCTTATATCAACCTTTCCCCCCCACTGATCCTGCTCAAACTCTTTCATATGTTGCTTTGCTCTGCTGCCTGTCCCCAAACTGCTTTTCTTCATCAAAACATTGTCTTTGATCATTACATTGGAGTCTGATGTTTAGCTACCAATGGAGCTCCAATCTATATTTTCAATTCGTGTCTTCCTGTTGAGTTTCATTTGAATCTTGCAACTTACTCTTCAGAGAGCCCTTTCTTTTGATATCAATTATACTTTCCTTCAATATAACTAAAATTGTTTCTCCAGAATGATATACAATGTGTATACAATGACATCCCATACACCCTAACACAACATATCTTAATGTGGAGTCACATAAACCTTTTTTTAATTATTATTTTATTTTATATATTTTACATCATTTTTCATTTTTGTACATTGTGTACATTTTCATCTTAATTATAGTCCCCAGGAAATTTCCACCACCAAGTCACCCATGCACCATCACCATAGTCACGTGTACTCTTCTCACCCCTGTTTGATCCTACTCCTTTCTCCCCCACTGTAGAATGTCTCTGGTTTATAGTTGCCTGTTTGTTTTGAATTTTACTTTATTACAATTGCATACACCTTTTTAACTAAGGAGACAAAGCCTGTCCACGTTTAAATTATTCCCTTCTCAACAATAGAACTTGCTTCAGTCACTCTCTGTCTCTGTTCTAAACAAGTGATTCTCCCCACCTGACGTGGTCATCTCCTTTCTCTTACCACACACAAATATTCCTTATCCTTCAAGAGTATACTGTTTTCACATGCCCAGTATAGTCTTTTGAAACTCTTCAAAGACCATTTATCCTAACATTCTAGAACACCAATAGATTCATTTGGACTTTTAGTCTCATAGTCTTCAACTTATATAGAGCAACTTCATGCATATATTCTTTGATTTCACAGCTAATATCTAGTCTCTTAGAGGATGGAGATCTTTATTTGCTAATTTTAATGCTTAGAAGAATGTTAAAGAAACATGTTGTCAACATAACAATATTTAACAAGCGTCATGTGAATACTTAAAATTAAGTCACACATTTTCAATGTCAGAGTGTTGTAAGTGTTGTCAAAATGACAATTGATAATTGCTAAAATGTCAAGAAATAGGAGATTTATTGTAATTCAAATGTCCCAGAACTAGTGCTGCATTTTGCTAGAATTAAGTAGTCATCTACAGAGCAGGAGTTGAAAATGTGAAAAACATCATCTTGTCTATATGTATGTACCCTTAAAGATTCTGTTTCCTGCTAAAAATTCTCATAGCTCCCCAGTATTTTAAATCAACCCCAAGGACAAATGCAAATTATTTGTAATAATAATATTTTTATTTAAATGAGTCTATAAAATCAGTCCAGTTGGCTGTCTAGATTTCAAGAGCATGTTGGAATAAATAGAGAAGGGAAGTGGAGGGGAAAGACCAGGACATGAAGCTCTGAGGAAGGCAACTTCAGGGGAAATATTTGGAACAGCGAGGAAATAGAGGATATATATCAAATGTGTTGAATATGTGAGAAGTAAAGTCTGGACAGCCAAAATAATAGCAGAGACAGAATGCACTTCTTGAATGGACTGTATCTGCATGAGAAGTATGTGCTTTGTGCAACGTGACTTTTGTTGAATGAAAATTGGGTAGAGTCTTATAGTTAGTAAAAATACTTTCATATATGTAATGAAAGTTGGCAATTTGAGGGGAATTTTCTGTAATGGATTCTAAGTGCCTGTACTATTAGTTATTTTATTAAAAATACATTTCCTTGTATATTTTGCCTTTTGTTCAGTAAATATTTATAGTAGAAGAAAGAAGGTTGTCAAGAAAAGGAGCAAAAGGTGAAACAAAGTAAAATGGAGAAGGAAAAGAAACTACATATGGTGGGTGTTACTGTGACTGGCACAGTGTAGAACACTTGAAATGTTTATATCATATATATATATATATATATATATATATTTTAAACATTTATTTATGCATACAAGAACTGGGGTGTAGGTCAGAGGTTTGGGGAATGAGAGGATTCATCAGAGACAGAGTGAGGAGCAGAACAGGGGGATCTACTGAAATACACTGCTGAGGGGAGCAGCGGGCAAGACAGGAGAGGTCTGCTGCGCCATGTGAGTTAGCTCCCTGGCCAGGGATCGAACTTGTGCTGCAGGGACTGCTGATAGCTTGATAGTGCCGTGTCTTTAACCCCTGCACCACCAGGGAGGCCCCTATTTGATATATTTTTACAAAAAGACAGTTACAAGTGCCATCTTTTCCCCAAGAAGAAAGTGAGATTCAGAAAATCTAAATAGTCCAATATCACTTGCTAAGTTAAATCTGATTTCATGATTTCATGAAATCTCTGTAATTCCCTTATCCATGTTTGTTTGTTTGTTTGTTTGTTTGTTTTTTAACCAAATTCCAGTTCTAAGGAGAAAGGACCACAAAGGCAAGGAGAAATACAACGAGAGCTTACATTGTCACTTGTCTTGTGAAGAGACATTTATGTGCTAGAAAATTGCCTAATACAGGAAGGTAGTAAGAATTCTGAATGGAAGGCAACACAAGCCAATTTGCATTATTTCAGTTACTTAAATAAAAAAATGTTTTTTAAAAGTCCAGGTGCAAACTCTGAGACAGAATTCATTTCCAAATAGTTTATCTGGAAAGTGATTCTAGTGAACACGAAAAGTGAGGAAATGATAGCAAAAGGGAAGGAAGCCAGAGTTGTTTTATCAAACAGCTACCATAGTAATTTAATCCCATAAATTTATTATCCTCGGGAGGGAGAGAGGGGAGTGTCATGAACCAGCCTTTTGAATAAGGACTGTTCCTGTGGAACACAATTTCCTAAGTGTGCTCTGGCAGAGAGAGCAGGTCCACAAGCAAAGAGCAGGTGCTTGCATTGAGTAATAATTCTACAGGTACTGAAATACAAAAGGTAGATACAACAGAGAAGTCATCTGCTATGTCAAAAAAAAATTACCTGCTGCAAGAATGTTAAGTTGTAGATGGAATTGCCAGAATGCCAGGACACATGAAGTTAGGTAGCCCAGAAAAAATTCCCCAAACTCTCCCATGGAATGCATTGTGTGATGACATAACAACTTGCCCTTAACACTGCACCACAGTTAGCTTGAACATGGCACCCACATTTACAGCCAGGCTCTGGTTGCTTCTGGGATTTGATGTTGCTGTCATTTTTCACTCTTCCAGGAAATTTTATTAGTCTGTCATCTCCAAAATTCTGATTGGCAGTGTTTAGGTCATTTGCCAGAAACCCAAACTACAGAAAGGCTAAAGAGTGTCTGAAGGTCCTCCATGGTGGCACAAGGGGTTAAGACGCAGCCTGTGAAGCTGTCCGCAGCCTCTGCAGCATAAGTTTGATCTCCGGCCAGCCAGGGAGCAACCCACATGGCGCAGCAGACCTCTCCTAGCTCACCCGCTGCTCCCCTCGGCAGTGTGCTTCAGTCAGTCAGCCTGTTCTGTTCCCCACTCTGTCTCTGGTAAATCCTCTCACCCCTGCCCCTCTGGCCTGTACCCTAGCTCTTGCATGCAGGGATGGATAAATCTTTAAAAAAAAAAAAAAACATAATCTAATAGTCTTCCTAAACTCAAGAGGTCACGGAAGAGGATTCCTCAAGCCTAAGCTGGGAGCCAATACATTGATTCTCCAGAAAATAACAACAATATAGTTAATGTTTTTTAATCCACAACTTAACATGACTTTGTTGGACTAGTTTCTAGAAACAAGCTGTGTATCAAAGAGTTCCATCAGAAGAAGTGAAGAGGTGTCTGGTGCAAAGTCTCAGCTTTGATTGAGTAGGTGAACTGATTTCATCATTCTTGGTTTACCGCAATTATATTTCAGTGCAGTTGTTTATCTGGGTCAAAACCTTAACTTCCTGGTCTTTTTTCTTTCCTTTTTTCTATTCACATGGAGGAACTTTGCTGTAAGAGGAACTCTTTTACCAAATGCATCCCTAGGGCACTACTAAGAGCTGAAAGCAGTAGACTCTTCTCCCTGTTTGATCTGTGCACATTCATTCACTCATTATCTGTGCTTCGAGCTGGAGTGTGCCCCACCTCTGTAAAGGCAGTTCATCTGACAGTGCTAGACTATGCACCAAGAAATACTGAAACAAAGAAAGAAGTGAAATACGAAGATAAAAAGGAATTGGCCTCAAGTGAGAATCCAATCTCAGAGTACGTGAACTAGACAAGCATATAAACAACTGTAGTACAAGAGCGTAAGTGAAGAAAAAGATAATGAGATAATGACTATGGGAATATGAGAACGGGAAAAATATCCCATTATGTACTGGGTCAGGGAAAGTTTAGGGCATTTGAGAAGCTACTATTTGAGGTTTTGAAAGAATTTAGACAAGTGGAATTGTTGGGATGTAGCTGGGGGAACTCCCAATGACAACAAATAAGAAAAATGTGGGTTGTGTTGGGGATAGATTAAATTGCTTCATATTTAGTGTATGCAGGGTTATAAGAAGAGAAATAGTTAGAAAAGTGGCATGTGAATAGCTTTCTGGTGCAGATCATAGCCTCTGATGTTAAGGCATTTCGAAATTATTAGAAATGTGACTATGGCTTAGAACTATGCTGTGTGTGTCTTTTCATTTTTGGCATTTCTTTTGACCAGCTGTGGACATGTAGTTCATTACTTTTGAAATTCACTATTAGTAATCAGATTCTCTTCAGACCAATTTCACACTCAAAGATAAAAAGGGTTTACATAGATAAAACATTGAGGAGACATTATGTTATTCAAATGAAAAACTGGTCTTTATTCTGTAGTATAGTGTCTTTCTGAATATCTCAGTTTTATAGTGACAGGTACCTTGGAAATAATGAGACAGATAAAACTGTTCTGAAATATACAGGAGAACTAAGCTTCAAAAGAGTGTCTCTCACACTCTCTTTTTCCATTTTTGCCAGAACTTAGTGGTTAAAGTAATGCCATTATACCAGTTTCCAGTAAGTATGACAAACTGTTCTAATTAATTCATTTAAAACAACAATTTTATTCTGAACATATGTGCAACCAAATGTGTTTTTTAAATTAATTTTCCATTGCTCTTTTGTTCAAATTAGAGTTTTCATCATTGCAAATGTGATTTTGCAAAATGAAAATATTAGAAACCAGATTTTGTGACAAGAAAATTAATCTTTTGCTTATTGAAATTTGCACTGGTAATGCCCGTTATATAAGGAAAACCAAAACAGGAATTTACTTCCACAATAATAAAAATATTAATTGTAAACATTATAAAATTTGAATATGTATAACAGTGGAGGTATAAAACTTCCATTAATAATCTTAATAGCAACTAAGTCTTTAGAAAATAAAAAAAATGTGAAAGCATTTTCCTTCAAATGATGTTGAAAAAATTTCTTTCCCTCCATTCCACTCATTGTACAGATTAAAAATTGATATCCAAGTTTGATTTAGTTTTTGGTTGCTACACAATTATTTATATAAGTTTTTTAAATGTTTCTTATTGTTCATATCATCTCCATATGACACAAAGTTCTAAAATCTAAATGATTTAGATACAAGCATTTTGTGAAAATTATGAATTTTTCAATAGCATAAAGAATAAAATTTGAAGAGTTTGAATTATACCATTCAATAATTTATGGTGTTTCAAAAAAGGTCAGAGGTATCATTTCATATTTTATTTCATAGTTCATTTTATCTGGAACTCTTCTGCTATCAACCTATGTAAGATATCAGCAATTATCTCACTGGACTATTACTGTGGACTCACAAATAACTTACTAATAGTTATTATGTCCTTCCTTCTAATTATTCTCTAGAGAACAGTTATTTAAAAAATCACTGAAGAAAATTTGAATTATAACATATTAATTTTGGATGTGCACCATTAGAACTGCTTTTGCTTCTGGTAACTCATGTCTTCAATTTTTGTATAACCAATTATTATATTTTTTCTCCTTTATTTAGTTTCTCCTTTATTTTTCTCCTTTATTTAGTTTCTACATTTTTGTATATTTTTCCTCTTTCTTCTTTTGGCCGATTTCTAGTTTCACACCATTGTGATCCAAAAAAGATGTTTAATGTGATTTCAGACTTCATACATTTATTGAGACTTGTTTCGCATATAATACATGATCTGTCTTTGAGAATGTCATATGCACATTTGAGAAGAATGCATATTCTGTCGTTTGGGGTAGAATGTTCTGTGAATATATACTAAGGCTATCTCATGTAATTTGTCATTGAGGTTCATTGTTTTCGTGTTCATTTTCTGCCTGGATGATATCTCCATTGCTATAAGTGGGCCTTTTGGTTTAGAATCCCCAAGTTAAATCTTTTAGTCTGATAAGCTCTTCAAACACTTTGCTTGTTTTCTAAAATTGTATAACTCAGTCCTGCAATCCCAGATGCGTGTCATGACATTGGGAAAACCATTCAGTTTAGTCCCATTCCTATACACTGTTACGTCGTTAAAGAATGAAATCAAGAAACAGTGCATGCCTTTATTATTCAGTGTTTATACAACTTCACCAATGGAAAGTTTATTTCTTGACTAAGCGTCATTATCTTACAATGCATTACTGGCTTTTAGCACTTTTTTGAAGTCTTTAATATGAAGAATTTTTTTACTCAAATTATTAAGATAACCAATTTGCTGGATTATATTTCCAGCCTTAAAAGGGTGTTAAATAGGCTTCTTTTCCATTTCATCTTCTAATTACTCTCACAAATAGTAACAAGGCATCAACTCTATAAATACTAACATTGTTGTCTTGGGAGACAAGCTTCAATACAGAAATAGTTTTATATAACCGGGTCTAATATTTATTTCAGTCCCTTGAAAATGTGTATTTGCAACAAGTCTGCCCTTGACAGGCCCCTGAGGGTGCTGTGCTCTTCTCAATCACATGCTACCCTGGAGTAACCATGCTCAAGTTAGTCTGTCATTGAGGTGATTTGCATCTGAATTCAACTATTTCAAATCAAAGTAAGTTTTTCCTGATCATAAGTTAGAGTCCCAAGAGTCATGGTGAAACAATTGTGTAAATGTTGAAGTAAGTTCAGTGGAACTTTCTAAATCAACTACTGGAACAGTGTGAAGATAACCTGTGTCCCGAGTGGGCTCTGAGGGGCAGTATAGTCTTCTTGGAGGCAAGACACCCATCTACCCCTGTGTTTAACTATAGATGACCACTGTGTTTTTCAAGGACCTGGTACTTAAAGTCTGGATTATTCTTTGTTCAGTCTTCTACTCATTGGAGATAAAGTTGTCTTGTGAAAATGGAAGGTTCACATAGCACCACTCTCTTCCTTAAAATCCTTCAAAAACCTTCTGCTGGACTTAAATTCCAAATTCTCTAACATTGCCTTGAGGCTCTGCAGAATCTGTTATGTATTTTCTTTCTCGGTTAAGATGCTCCAGCAAACCAACTGACTAGTTATTAAAACATACACATGTGTGTGCTGGGGCCTCCCCTGTGGCACAGGTGGTTGAGCGCCATGCAGTGAAGCTGTCTGAAGCCTCTGCAGCGTGGGTTCGATCCTGGTGGGCCGGCGAGAATCCCGCATGGCGAAGCAGACCTCTCCTGTCTCGCCCGCTGCTCCCCTCAGTCAGTCTGCCTGTTCTGTTCCCCGCTCTGTCTCTGGTGAATACTCTCACCCTCCCACCCATCTGGCAGATACCCTGGTTCTTGTATAAATAAATAAATCTTTAAAAAAAAAAACTTTACACACGTGTGCAAAATATCCAGTAGTTCTTCAAATACAGAGTTTTCACCTACTTCCAGGTATTTACACTTGTTCCTAAAAACCTGAAACTCTCTTCTGTACTCTGTACTTGACTTATTCCTACCAACTTTCAGGTTTCAAACCAGCCGCAACTTCTGACTTCTTTTAATTCATCTCTCAGTCTAGCTTGGTATGAATTCATTGTATTTTCCAAGCTCAATTATGTTTTCTTTCATAGCAAAACTAAACTAATGGAAAGTATGAATTAATGGCAAGGTGTTATATTGACATATTATGATGAGGCCCATTCCCAAATGAATATATTTGAAATAATACCAATATCACTGCAGTTGTAAAAAGAGGTGATCATACATTTGTGTTTTTGACTAATTTGTGTCTTCCACTTTTAAATATTATATACTAAAAACTCTTAAGAATAAAGACCATTTTGTTGTGCTTATCACTGAATATTCAGCACTTGCTCAAGGCCTGACAGGTGATAGATTGTTTTTTAATGTCAAATGTGTAGTTGTGAATTAAAAATAAATACATTAAATTAAAAAAATATCTGGGATAGGTATCAGATAATTCAGCGTTAATTGACAGCACTCCAACATCTGGAAAAGTCTCAATTGATATTTTGACCAATATATTTCAAACATAGTAGGCTAGTATATGCTTTCTATGGTTTTGCTGACCACTATCTCAGGATTTAGTTTTAAATAATATCCTTTATAAATAATCGATGATGTTTTACCAATAGTTCTGGTATTATTTCCCTTAAGAGATAAGTTCTTTTCTCAATTGAATTGTTTTTGTATGTGGATATAACTCTTTGTGGACTTTCTGTTCTGATACATTCATCAATTGTTCTATCTTTATATTGTAGCCACATCTTGATTGCAGTGGTATTTTCATAATTCTTCAAATACTAAGACATAACTCTTCTTGACACATTCTATTCTATTTCAATAGTATTTTGTTTGGTCAATATCCTTTGTATTTTTAATACATATTTTAGACCAGTTTGTCAATTTCTGAAAACCTCTGCTGGAATATTGATGAAAATTCATTTAGATCCATAATTTGAGTATAATTATCAGAGCATGTTATTTTCTTCTAATTATAAAGATGCTATACTTTTCCATATACTAGGCATTATTTCACTTAGTAAGTTTTTATAGATTCTAGTGTAGATATCTTATTTGTATTTGTATGCTGTTGTAAATGTTTTCATATTTCACTTTTCAGTTGTGTTTCCTGTTTGTATTTAGAAATACAATTAATTTTTTATTCTTGGCACTGTGTTCAGTAATATTAAATTCACTTATTAATCCTAGTAGATTTTGTCAATTCCTTGAAATTTTCAATATATGTATAATCATATTATCCATGAATGAGGGCAATTTTATTTCTTCCCTTCCAATCTTTATTCCTTTTTATCTTCCTTTGCCTTGCTCCAAAGACAAGTAACTATGTTGATAATTAAATTTTTATAGAAATATCTAATCAGCTGCTAATATATTGAATTTATTTCATTTATTATAAAAAGGAGTTGATTGTATTGATATATTTTTTCTGCTTTACTCAGTCTTATATAGTGTATGAAATTGATTAATTTTAAGCATTAAACAAATATTTCATTCCTAAAGTAAATCTAATTCATTGGTGATATGTACTACATTTCTATATTACTGGGTTTAATTTGTTAATATTTTATTATGAATTTTTGTATCCATATTGTTTAAATTTTCTTTCTATATAATGAGTTGTCACCAACATTTGTGTAATATGTTGATATTATTACTTCCTTACAAATTGATATAATTCAGGACCTCCCCGGTGGTGCAATGGGTTGAGCACTGCACTGTGAAGCTGTCCACACCTCTGCAGTGCGGGTTCGATTCCTGGCCGGCCAGGGAGAAACCAACATGGCTTGACAGACCTCTCCTGCTTTGCCCACCGCTCCCCTCAGAAGTGTCTTCGGTCCATCCGCCTGTTCTGCTCCCCGCTCTTTCGGGTGAATTCTCTCACCCTTCCGTGCCTCTGATTTGTGCCCCAGTTCTTAAATAAATAAATTAATTAAAAAAAACAAGTTGATATAATTCACCAGTGCATTTGAGATGGTCTTGGAGAATAATGATAATTTAAAGTGCAAGACATAAGGCAATTCTTACAAAGACCTCTTTTGTCAGTTTGTAGTGCTACACCCTCCATTCTGTCATCTTCTTATCTTTCCTGTTACTGCTTAATATTATGAGTTAAACAGTAAAATAAGACATAAAAAAATCACTCTCTGAAACTACCATTAAAACGTTTCATTGCCCTTGGTGAAAGCACTTGGTTGGACAAAATAGAAGAACAGCAGCTGCTGAAAGAGTCACTCAGGAGTGGTATTTGTAGAGGAAGACATTTATTCTGAGTTTTTCTTGTTAAGATCTAGTTGTCAAGTTTCTAGAGGGTTGACTTGTGCAGGAGAAATGGAGGCAACAACTGCGAAGCCTTAGCTGCAAGGGTTTATGGTAAAAGGAGGTTTTATTATTTTATCTCCTATATATGAGAAATTCTTGAAATGAGCATGGAATGACTTATTCAAAATTTACAAGACACTTAGAAAAATATTCCCGTTTGAACAATTGAACATTTCATCTACCCAAATTGAGTGTAGAAAACATCTAATACATCCTGTGATGTTGATTCCAAATTCATAAATTTTTATCTTCTACATGAGTCTACTCTTGCCTTGTGTCCAGATATTTGAATGTATGGAAATACCAGTGAATTTCAAACACACATGTTCATTAACTTTTTTTGTTTTCCATTAAGTGATTTTTATGCCCATGTACTGTTGTGTGGAATATCATGACAGTATTTAGGGGATTTGGTAAGTACACAAAAGATAACTCTGTCAGATGTAAATTTAGAGTAAGTGTTGAAAAACAGCAGTAAAAATTTAATAGCTCACTTCATGATGGAAAGGATCTAATGGAATCCATCTGCCACTGGTGACTTGCAGATTATCTTGATGCATATTACTGTAGACGAGTCTCAAAGCTACTTGAATAGCTAAAAACAAGTATGTCCTGCTGTCAAATGGCAGCCCATCAATAATGATAGAATAGCAGTGGTAGATGGGTGGACATCATTGAAGGAAGTCTATGTCATTGTTCCCATGCCTCGTTGACTTTCTAACCCTTAGCAGTTTGTTCAGAATGCTGGACAAGCTGTGGTCCAGATGGCAAAGAAGAATAATTGACATTCACAAAATGGATTATCTCACTCCTTTTGGTTGTTGACTCTCTTCTTCAAGGGTTCCTTTTGTGAGCATTTATGGAGGTGTATTCAAAGTTTAAGGACAATCCTTAAAGACCCATTCATAACTTTTTCCAGCCATACTGGAATAGGAAATTTGGGGAGTCCTTGGCTAAATGAATACCTAGCTCTTCTCTCTAGGAGGTGGGATTCATCACAGTGATTCTTCTCCAACTCTTTATGTTACCTTGCCAGTTTTCAGATTCATTTGGTCATTTGTGTGATTGGTTTAATTTGTAACAGCGTTTTAAGGGAGTGGGTTTGAAAAGATGGAAAGCAGGGCATGTGATAGTTGAGAGTGAATGGCTCTTCTGTGTGCAGGGCTCTTCACTTAAAAAAGGGAATAACTGGGCCTCCCCGGTGGTGCAGCGGGTTGAACTCCATGCTGTGAAGCTGTCTGCAGCCTCTGCAGTGCGGGTTCCATTCTGGGTGGGCCAGGGAGAAACCCACATGGTGCGGCCGACCTCTCCTTATCTCGCCCAATGCTCCCCTCAGCAGTGCTTTCAGTCTGTCTGCCTGTTCTGCTCCCCGCTCTATCTCTGGTGAATCTTCTCACCCTCCCTTGCCTCTGGCTTGTACCCCAGCTCTTGTACAAAAATAAATAAATCTTTTTTAAAAAGGTGGTGGTGGGGTGATCACTGCAGTGCAAAAGCCATCAGCACTTACTATACTCTTTTCTAAGACTCTCATGGTAGGACCGGAAGTCACTAAGGCACATAAGCCATGGAAAATGTCTAACCACAGTATGTTTCCTCTCTACTTTACCCTCCCCCCAAAGGTTGCAGTTTTATAAAATTGCCATTTTTGAGTAATAAATTCATTGACACACTAGTTTCTCCTGAAGAATTTAAACATTGTTTTGTTTATTAACATATTTGTTAAAATTATATTCAATAAGTCATCAAATTTTTCCCCAGGCAAGAAGGGATTACATATTTCAGCTAATTTAGAAGCCATAAAATATTTCAACACATATGAAATCCATGAGGTGTGTATTTTCTTGGATTAAAATTCTATTTCACTTGCCTGCAGTTGACTTTTATTTGTATTTTTAAAATTTATCATGCGTGCACTGAGAACAGAAAATAGCACTTAAGTTTCTGAGGTAACTGTTTAGTCAGAGGGTTGTTGGATTTATTTTGGGAAGAGTTTCACTGAAGTCGAATAAAAAGGAAATTACTAGACAAAAAAAAAAAAGTGTTAATGCTATTAAACAAGACTCAAAAGAGAAGTGTTTCCAAAGCACAGCTCCAATCTCATTTTTTAGCTGTGTCTTGTGACCCTAGAGTACTTTTATTCATGCTGTGGTCATTGTTAGACACTGCATTTGTGCAAAACTCTTATAAGGATTGTATAAGAATGAAAGCTACTGGAGGAACCTCTGTCCAAAGAAAAATTGGTTTGTGAATTCTCAAGGTATATAGCCTGACATCAGGAATTGGTAAATTTATAACATGAAATATTTGTTTACACATCCCCACATCTGTAAATAACCTCAGGGTTTTTGTTTTTTTTTTTTTTTTTTTTTTATTTTTCTCTATTGCATTTTTAGATTGTTCATTTGACTATGTAATCCTGTTCTTTAGTCTTTGGGGAATTATGGAGAAAGAAAACCCAAGTGTTTTCTCTGTTCTAAATGTTTGCAATATAATGTGTGACTCGCATAAATTCTAATGATAAAAGCATACTTTTTCTCAGGAAATAGTTTATGAGTCACAGTAACTCCTATTACAAAGAGATGGGGTCAAAAAAATGTAGACTAAAACACTCAGCTGCTAATCTACATAGAGCCATCCCCATCAAATGATTGAGCCATCCCCCTCATGAGACTAAAGTTAGAAAAAGAGCATGGAAAGAATAACCTAAATGAGGGTTAGAGCTTGAAGCATATGTATGTACTAAGACATGACACAGAAAGAAAAAATTCATTACCACACTACTAAGATATGATCTTTTTTTAATATTTTATTTTATATAATTCTTACATCATTTTTCATCTTTGCACAATGTATGCATTTTCATTATGGTTATATTCCATGCTGTCTTCTTTGTTTTTCTGTGATAAGTATATTTAAATAGATACTTAATATTTTTTTTAGTTTGGAGGTAAATGGATTTAATTAACTTAGAATAAGGAGTAGGGAAAAATAACTTTCTCTATAATCTAAATAGTAACATATTTTCTATTGTTACTATTGTATCATTCAAGACCATATCTTATAACTTTCTTAGAGAAAGTTATTGTTTCCCTACTCCCTATTCTAAGTTAATTAAATCCATTTACCTCCAAATTAAAAAAATATATTAAGTATCTATTTAAATATACTTATCACAGAAAAACAAAGAAGACAGCTTGGTTACTCAAGTAAGAGAATATTTGTTTAGACAAGCATTAATTAGATGTGTGTGTGTGTGTGTGTGTGTGTGTGTGTGTGTGTATAGCAATCAGGACAAATAATATGACCAATGTTTTTAACATTTTGAGTGTGAATGACCAGTATGATATTTGCTGACATAAATACATGTAAGAGTTGTTTTATTTCAGTGATTAGTGTCTCCTGTGGTAAATCCACCTCCCAACAGGCATTTATATACCATGCCAGGACAAATGACATGTAGGTACCAATGGATATGAAATAAAATTTATTACCCATACAGAAAACCAAACCATAGGAGGATTTTCCAAGGAGAGTGACTTTAAGGATGAAATCTGAGCAAAATGCAGAGAGTTCCCGGCCGTCCTTACAGCATCTTGGGTGATGCTAGGGAAGAGTTCACCTGCTGGATGGGTAATTGCCAGAGGGCTGACTCTGACCTCTTATAAGGTGTGGTACATGGAACTCTTCCGTTGATTGCTAGGTGGCTGGCAGCAAAGAGAATTGGGAAGCTCAAAGCTATCAGATCAAACATAAAATATGAAATCAAAGTCTGTTTATAAGAATACATGTAGAAGAAACCGTGTCATAAGTTGTAGTCAAGTGAGGATGTCATATGGTAAGTTCATAGGACTTTGAGTCAGAGATAGAGATAGATGTGCAAGTCTTCGTGAGAGAAAATTGTCTGTGAAGCTAAGAACATCTGTGTCAGTGTTTGATCACTGAGAGAGATTTTGCAGGGAATCTGAGGGTGGCCAGGAGATGGGGTATGTTACTTTGAGAAGTTTCTGTAAAGGAGAAATTTGAAAATAGTTCAGAAAAGGTCCACTTCATGGATAATGCTTAGAATGAGAACAGGTAAAGATCACAGATGAAAGATTTTTTCCCCAGAGAAATGTCTGAAACAGGTACAAATATAATACATGTTTTTTGTACTGGCTTACTGGGTTTAACATTCCTTTGGATATTTGGATTGAGAAAATAATAATCACCCTTAGTAGGACAGTATATTTAAAATTATTTAAAGGAAAATTATAGTTTTCTGGAAAATGATGATACCTGCAAATTTTTATTGAGAGTATGCAGTGGATCATGCACTGTGTTAGATGCTCAAACTTGTATGAGGATGACATTTTTCAAAGGTATGATTATTTAACAAGTAAATTTTTTTTGTAGGAAATTGGCCTTCGATGGGATAGATTGTGAAATATAAAACCTGACTTTTTATGTACCTTATATTCAGTCAGTGTTTTTATGTATGATAAGGAGAATTTTTATGCATTTTGTCCTAAAATTTTTAATTAAGATGTAACAGGTTTAATGATATATACTTCATAATTTTAAATATCTTTCGAGAAAAATCCAGATCCACTTTCTCTTCTGAGATAGAGATTATTTGTATTTATGCTAGAAGTGAATAAAAGAAATGTTAATTGAAACTATGTATTTCTATTTTTAGACCATTCCAAAAGTGGCCATTGTCCCATTAGCCTCTGAGGGCTAAGTATTAAATGATGTGTTCTTTTAAAAAAGAAATTTTCTAGGGCCTCCCCTGTGGCACAGCGGTTGAGTGCTGGGTTGCGAAGCTGCCCACAACCTCTACAGCACCAGTTTGATCCCCGGCCACCAGCGAAGGTCCCACATGGCTCACAGACCTCTCCTGCTGCCCGCTGCTCCCCTCAGCAGTGTACTTCGTCAGTCTGCCTGTTCTGCTCCCCGCTCTGGCTCTGGTGAATTCTCTTACCCTCTTGAGCTTCTGACTGTACCCAGTGCTTGTATAAATAAATAAATAAATAAATCTAAAAAAATTTTCTAGGCAACGTTTTAAGATTTTTTTTTTTTTGTAAAATTGAATTCATTTGTGGCTTCTCTTTCACTGGATAGATGAATCTTACCATAATGACATTTAGGGAGTTATTATTCTTAACACTGGTGATACAAAGAGTTTACCTACAACCTTATTAAAAATGTGACAAAGACCTATGTTAAAAATCACTTCATTAAAGAAGATGTACAGGTGACAAACAAAACTTATACAAAGTTTCTCCACATCCTGTGTTATCAGAGAAGGGAAAATTGAAAGAATGAGATACCACCACATGCCTATTGGAATGACCAAAATTCAGAACAATTGTAACACCTAATCTTTGTGACAATGTGAGGAACCTAATCTTGGTGAGCAGCAGCGACTCTCAGTTGTTGCTGATGGGAATGTAAAATGGCCCAGTCACTTTGGGAGAGAGCTGATTGTGACAAAACTGATCACTCCTTTATCCCACAATTTAGCAATCACTCACCTTGGTGTTTGCCAATGAATTTGACAACTTATGTCGACACAAAAACCTGCACACAAGTTTATCATAGCTTTATTTATAACTGCCAACATTTGGAAGCAATCCACTGTCCTTCAATAGGTGAATGGATAAATTAGCTGCGGTACATGCAAACAATTGAATATTATTCTTCATTAAACAAGAGCTATCAAGCCATGAGTAAAATGGGAAGAAGATAAATGTTTATTAGTAAATAAAAGAAACCAATCTGAAAAGGCTACCTACTACATGGTGCCAACTATTTCCCATTCTGGAAAAGGCAACACACTGTGGAGATGATAAAATGATGGTGAGTGCCAGGGTTGGGGAAGGGGGGAATATACAGGCAAGGGCAAAGGAATTTTAGGACAGTGAAATCACTCTGTGTAATGAGGTAGTTAAATTTGATTATATATTTTTCCAATCCGACAAAATCTGTAGCACCAAGAATAAACTTTAATGTAAACTATGGACTTGGGGTAATTATAGTGTATCAGTGGAGGTTTATCAGTTGTAACAAAGGTGTTAGTCTGGTGGGATGTTGGTAATGGGGGAAGTTATACATATGTGGGGACAGGAGCCATATGGAAATTAATGTGCCTTCCCTACAATTTGGCAGTGAATCAAAAACTGCTCTAAAAATAACATCCTTTAAAAAATGAGTTTATCTCAGGTTATTTATTATACATGGCAAATGATAAGTTTTTATTCATATTAACACGGTTTTTATAATTACTAGTAGTCTTCCACTGACTATAGAAAACATAGTAAATTTAAATTTCCTACTATCTTGTTAGCTCTGATACAAAATACAGAGTAAGTAATATTAAGAACTTACATATCTTGTGCATAGTGAAACTATATATTGTAGTTCATGAACTCATTTAAGTCTTAGACCAATTAATGTAATTCTCACTTGGGTAAGCTACCTGTGTTTTTGTTTTTTATGGCAATAGATTTTAGCCTGAATCTCAGTCAGCCTTCTTTTAATTCACACCATTGGTAACAGGGAGGTATGGAACAAAAGTGATGAGTCAACACAAATCCAAAATATTGTACTAAAAAATAGCTCAAAATATATTTTCAGCAGAGTTTTACAGTGCTGTCACCTCTGAATACCCTGCTATAATCAGCAACTGTTACATAAGGGAGCCAAGTTCATCCTTTAAGATGGTATTGCTCTAGTAGAGGATTGTGTTTGTTGGGTATACACATACACACACACACACACACACACACACACACATATATATATATACATATATATATATACGTGTGCATATGTATTTGTGTGTATATGTACACAGATCCAGTAGGTACTTTGGGATATGATAAGCACAATAAAATTTTATAATTTTTAAGCATTGCATATATAAGTGAACAAAGGAAAATTTCTGATTTTTTGTTTGCCTTTCAGTTTATACATAATTTGAATGTGCTTTGTCCCATCAATATCAGATTGTTAGCATTGCAAATCTCTTGAGTGATTTATTATTTATTGATACACATGGCACTTTTTCTTAACACAACTTTAGAGGATTACAAATTACATTACACATATGCATACACAACTTCTGTCAATTCTATCACAGTCCAAACATAGCCAGCTGCTTCTGAGATGATATCAAGTGGCAATTAAAATAGCACCAATAATGTTACACTAAAGTTAGGTACAGAAAATATTTTATCTGGAAAAAGCAAGAAGTATATTTAGATGGCAGGGACTTATGCTCCATATTAAAAGAGCAGATGCCTTGAAAGATTAATCTTTGGTGCCAACCTGTCTCTCTGTGTAAAATGTTGGACACGGTGGTGCTTGGGTGAGCCAAATGCCTGCCTTGTCCAACTTCCGTCCTCTGAGCGGTGGTCTCCAAATATCCTCTGCAGACCATTAGTTCAATAGAATACCAATAGGCATTCTGTCAAAAATGGGTTGTATGGTCAAATAATCTTTGGAAACACGGTGTAAAAGTTGCACATTTTTTCTCTCCAGTGAACTGTCACTCTTTAATATACTCACATGCATTATGGATCTTTCTAGAGAAAATGCATCACTTCCCAAAATTATTCAACTGTGGAATCTGTGCCAGAATAACCATTAACCATTAAGCAGTTAAAATACATGTTTGGGACACCAGTGGCGAAGTCGGGAAGAAGAAATATGTTGATATTTAATATTTGTTTAATATATCAAGAAAGTTAACACCAGGGGAAATCAGAATTTCGTTGGACTTGTTACATGTACTCCATGGTCTAATGTGCTTGTTTCTGTATGCATGTTGAGTTTAAACTTGATCTCTTCAGTGCCTAAGGTCTTTAATGTAATTGATCCAGAACTTTTTTTTTTTTTTTTTTTCAGAGAGCCTCTCTGAGGTAATGTTGCATGGAACTCACTTAGGGGATTGCTGTTTTAAATCCCATTTGCCACATTTGTCATTCTTCTCTTCTAAGGATAGTATAATATTTTTCTTTCTTGTAACCTTCTGATACTACCAAATTCTCTGGGATAGCTTTCGGTCTTTGTTGCTGCCTCTGGGTTCTCTAGTTATGGAAGAACCCAGTCACCTTCTTAGAATATTGAGAGACCAAAGATCTACTTAGGACACCTGGTGACTCTGAAATTATGTGCACTGTTCCAGATGGTATGATTTTGAGTAAGTCAAGGTGACACTTCCATTGAGCTTTTATTTTAATGGAAGAGGTAGACAATGAACAAATGAATATATAGAATGTCAGGGAGTGCTAAGAATGATAAATAAAACTGGTTAAGTAACTAAGTGATGGGGATTGCCAGAGACATACAGATCCCAAGTATTCTGCTTTCTCCATTTATTTTTTTTATAATTTTCTTTTTTTTTTTAATTTTTGTGTAGAAGAACTGGGGTGCAGGCCAGAGGTGTGGGAGGTGAGAGGATTCACCAGAGACAGAGTGGGGAACATAACAGGTGGATCTACTGAAATGCACTGCGATGGTGAGCAGCAGGTGAGACAGGAGAGGTCTGCTTCACCCTATGTGGGTCAGCTCCCTGGCCAGGGGTTGAACTGCACTTGGGCCATAGCAGTGACAGTGCTGAGACTCAACCCCTAGGCCACCAGCAAGGACTTCTGCTTTCTCCATATAAAATCATCAGCTACTCTACATTTTTAGCTTTGGGCCTCTATATGCTTTTTGTCTTCAGAAGTAAAGCAAAAATCCATTCAACCCCTGACTCCCAGTTTTGGATCTCTAAAATATGAAAAAAAAATTGTCCATATGTTTTATCTATATGTTTTTTTCTGCTGTGACAGAAGCTAAGTTTCATGACAACGCTTAAATCTAATAAACTTTAGATATATATTCTTATAAATTCAAGCCTACTAACAGTGATGGGGAGCGGCTAATAGATTATTTTGGTTTCGTCTAATCATATACTTACATGGCATAAAGATGTGCTATATATGAATGGAAACTCAGAGTTAGGGAAACATTAAAGCTCCTATAGATCATATAAAATACTACTGGAAATAACAGTACTGTAGATGTGAGAATTTATTATCCCAGAGAAACTTTCAAAAAGAAAAGAGCATGAAAAATGAAATATAATATTACTTAAGAGGACAAATTACTAAATTGGTTTCTATGCATTAGTATTTTCTCAGAAGATAGAATATTCCCTTGACTGATTACTCTAAATCACAAACGGAATTTCCATTAAGTACCCAACATTATTATAGGGCATACATTTATTATTAAGACATGTAACCTATCTTTGAGGTGTTTGTATGATAAAGGAAAGAATAAAACACCTAAAGAAATAATGATGGAAAGCCCCTAACCCCAGCTCACCAGCACATGTGAAAATGAAGTTAGTTCTAACACATTTAATGTGAAACCAGTTCACCTTCTTCCTTCTCTCTCAACAAGGATGGTGACGAATTTCAGGGGCCAGGATGATTCTTTGGATGTCTCCTGTAGCCTTGTCTTAGCTCTGAAGTCCCTTACATTTCTCAGAGCAACAGGTGCACCTGCTCAACCTAATCTGCCATTTATGCCACCAAATCTAAGAGCTTGGTGATGATGAAGGTGTGAGACTCCATGCACAGGTCCCTTGCCTGAGGAGGTAGTTGTGTGTTGAGAACTTGTGCAGAGGAAGTTCACAAAATTCTTTGTTCCAGGCAGAAACTGGATGAAGGGGATTAGAGCAAGGCCATTGCTCATTTTGTGACAGCTGCTGTGTTCCACAAGTCTGTCACCACCATTTACAGCTGGCTAGCGTAGTGCATTGACCTTTGAATGTGACACAGCCTCCTGAAAAATTGCTCTCTTTGCTGCTTTAAATAACTTCTTTTCTCTGTATAGTTCCAAGAAGCTCTAGGGTATGGGTTCCAAACTTGCCTCTAAGGCTTAAGAAATTATGAACATGTTGCCTCCTAAATTACTTACTGTGATTGACATGGAATTCCCTCTCTCTCTCCCTTTTCTAGAAGTCTCCTAGAAGCTTATCCATTAAAAATGTAAATTACACTTTGCATTTTTGGAGTCTTACCTTTCCCAGGGGCAGCTTCAAATTTGAATCTATGAATCGCCTTTCTTCATGTCACTAGCAGGTTGATTGGGGAGGTTTGGAAAGGAAAGCGTTGATATATATGACTTTTAGAAGGCAGAATATAATGATCAATTGAAAGTGGAGAATGGAAGATTGGAAGGAGTTAGGGGCTACTTCTTAGATTCTGGCCAGTGGTAGAGAAGAAATGATAGAATTTCAAGATGGTGAGACAGAAGGCCAATAGGCTTCAGTGATCCCCAAAACTCATGATGGATATTCAGCGTCAAAATAATATGGTGACTACAGGGAGAAATTCAGACAGGACATGGAAAGGAAACTAGAAAAGCCAAGTATAAAAAAAATGTGACACTGGCTTGAATAATTCTATTCATGAATGTCACTTTACGTACATACCAGAGTTTTTGCTCAAGTAATAATTTTCAAGGTTCCAGGCCAGAAAGTCATTTTGTGTTGGCATAGAGCTATTACTGTATAAAAGGTCCATTGCTACTCTCTGCTCTTAATGAATTCAAATAGCAGGTAAAATGGGAATAAGAAAGTAGGAACTATATAATAAGAACGTGTCCTTTCAAGTACATGTAGAACAGGGAGGTCTAAGGTTTCCAAGATGGAGCAGCTCTGGATTGTTTCAGGTTGGAGGTAAAGGGCTTTGGAAATAAAGGACATCAAGGAATTTCACATTAGTGTGTGTATAGCACATCCTTGTATTAAACTGAAGGAGAGATAGAAACAAAGAACAAAGAATATCAGGTGATACAGAATTTTTCCGATGATAAGTAGAGTAAGAGAATGCAAAACATTTCTGAGGATAAAGCAACATGAAATTCTACTTTACCTTGTCTGCTAGAACTTGCTACAGTGATGGAAATAGTCTGCATCAGCACTAATCAATAGCACAGCCACTAACCATATGTGATATTGAGCACTTGAAATATAACTAGCTTAACTGAAGAACTGTATTTTTAATGCTGTTTAATTTTAATTAAGTTTAATTTAAATAAGCACATTAGGCTAATGGCTATAATATTGGACATTGTAGTTCCAGAGACTGAAAGAACAATGGAGTAGAACCAGTTACGGTGAGGCCCTGTATTACTGATGGTACCACTGAACTGGACCACTGGACACAACTGAACTTCTCCATGTCCTCCACTTGTCCTACCAGCTGTCTCACTACCTGCTCTGCTCCTCTAAGGACACAATGGCTTGGAGACTGGAGTAAATTGTGTTTATGGAGCAGTTAGTGAGTATGCTGTGAATAATTATAAGCTCTGGTTAACTAGGTGATGTTGACAAATACATATTGGTCTAATGTTTATATATGCTACATATATATGCTTCTGTCAATTTCAAGTGACTGTATGTAGAAGGAATTCTCAAAGTTTGGTCCACGAAACCCCGGGTATTACCTAGAACTCTTTCAGGGAATTCTTGAGGTCAAACTGTTTTCAAAATATAATATGACATGACTTGTCCTTTTTTCACACTGCGCTGACATTTGCACTGATTTTATCAAAGTAAATGTCGATAACACTTAAAGCCAATCAAGGCATTGGCACCAAACTCTGTGAGTAATCACCGTATTTTTGACTGCCAGGTACTTGAAGTTAAAAAAAAAAAAAGAAAGAATTTGGTTTAGGAATGTCTTTCATGAAGCAATAAAAATGTGAATTTTATTGAATCATGATCCTTGCTATTCACCATTTAAATACCCTACATGACAATACCATATACATAGGGGGGAATTTAAATATCCTGTGCTAAACCCTGTGCTACTATTTGAGTTTTGAATTAACCTAGTCACATTTTTCAGTGGACACCATTTTCACTTGAAATAATCACAATCAATTATGACTATTCATAATTGGGTGTTTGGCAGACATTCTCTTGCAAAGATATGAAATGCACCTCTCACTTCAAGGAACAGACTTCTGGTGGTGATCCTTATGTGGTATACATAGATGTTAAGATACACTGTACACCTAAAACCTAAAAAGTATTTATGGGTAGAGAAGGAAAATCATATCTTTAAATAAAATTTGTTTTCTAATTCAAAATATTTTGAACTTTAAAAGTTATACTGATAATTTTGAAAAGCTTTTATTTGCTCCTGTGAAATTGATCATTTCTTAGCACTTAAAGACTTTTCTGGATGACATTGGTATTGGTATAAATAAATGATATTTTTAAATATTATATAATAAATGAGTTAAAGTTTGAGTAACTGCATAATTCCATGAACAGTTGCTTTCCAAGTGACCAATGCTTATTGATCAATGGACATCAGAGAGTAATACAGGCTAGTAGATTTTTTTATTTCAATGAAACAGGGTAAAATAATTCACGGATATGTTTTCACATTGCACATTATAACTAACTTATAAGAATTCACCATTTGTTGAGTTTTAGTGTTATATGCAGGGAATAATATTTCCATTATCTGCAAAAGCTATTAACGTTATCTTCCCTTGTTCTGTTATATATCTTTATGAAACAGATTTTTCTTTACATACTTCAAGGGAAACGATAACCAGCAAAAGATTCAATGCAAAGCAGTATTCTATTAAATCAGATTATTAAAGAAATGAGAAACTATAAAACAACAATTCTTTGTTTGGGGGGCAAAACGTAGGAAAATGTAAATAGAATAATATAATTAAATATAAAAATGTAATATAAGAAGGTCCTATTTCCTGTAAAAGGACATTTTATATTAATATCCGATGGGTTTCTTGCTATTTGTAGAGGATTTAAATATTTTCCAAATCTGCTTTTTTAATATTTTATTTTATATAATTTTTACATTATTTTTCATTTTTGCACAATGTATGCATTTTCATTTTGGTTATATTCCCCATACAATTGCACCCTCCCCCCTTATTTTAACCCTAATCCTTCCTCTCCTCCCCCCCAGTAGTGTGTCTCTGGTATATAGTTGCTTATTGATTTTGATTTTTACTTTGTGTTAATTAGTCTTTTTCCTGGTCCCTTATTTAGGTTTTCTAAATTTCTGCTATGAGTGGAACCAGCCAGTATTTTTCTTTTTCTTTCTGGCTTATTTCGCTGAGCATGAGCCCTTCCAGCTCCATCCATGTTGCTGCAAACTGCATGTGTTTATCTTTTTTGATTGCTGACTAATATTCCATGGTGTATATGTACCACATCTTCTTGATCCAGTCATCTATTTTTGGGCATTTCAGTTGTTTCCATAGCTTAGATGTTGTAAATAGTGCTGCTATAAACATAGGGGTGCAGGTGCCCTTTGGAAGTGATGTTTCTGCGTCCTTTGGGTAAACACCTACGAGGGGAATTGCTGGATCATATGGAAGCTCTATCTTTAGCAGGTTGAGCAGCTGTCCATAGTGGTTGGACCAGTTTGCACTCCCACCAGCAGGCAGTAGAGTTCCTTTTTCTCCACAACCTCGCCAACATTTGTTGTTGCTAGTTTTTTTAATATGTGCCATTCTCACTGGTTTAAGATGGTATCTCATGGTAGTTTTGATTTGCATTTCCCTGATTACAAGTGATGTTGAACATTTTTTCATATGCCTGTTGGCTATTTGCATTTCCTCTTTGGAAAAGTTTCTTTTTAGCTCTTCTGTCCATTTTTTGACTGAATTATTTTCTTTGTTTTTGTTGAGTCTCATCAGCTCTTTGTAAATTTTTGTGATCAGTCCTTTATCATTAGTGTTGTGTGCAAAAATGTTCTCCCAGTCGGTGGGGTCTCTCTTTTTTTAAAAAAAAAGATTTATTTTATTTATACAAGAATCAGGGTACAGGCCAGATGCACAGTATGGTGAGAGGACTCACCAGAGACAGAGCAGGAAACAAACAGGCAGACTGACAAAAACACAGCTGAGGGGAGCAGCGGGCAAGACAGGAGAGGTCCGCTCACCATATGGTTTGCTCTGAGGCGGGCAGGGATCAAACTGGCACTGCAGAGGCTGCAGACAGCTTCACAGCGCTGTGCTCAACCACCTGCGCCACCAGGGAGGCCCCAGGTGGGGTTTCTCTTTGTTTTGGTTATTGTCTCTTTTGCTGTGCAGAAGCTCTTTACTTTGATGTAGTCCCAGCTGTTAATCTTTGCCTTTGCTATCACTGCTGTGGGTGATGTGTCTGTAAAGATGTCTTTGAGGTGCTTATCACGTAGTGTTTCGCCTATATTTCCTTCTATGTATTTTATGGTTTCAGGTCTTATGTTTAGTTCTTTTATCCATTATGAGTTGGTTTTTGTGTATTGTGTGAGGTAGTGGTCAAGCTTCATTCTTTTGCATGTAGAGACCCAGTTTTCCCAGCACCATTTATTGAACAAACTTTCTTTGCATCAGTGCATATTATTTGCTCCTTTGTCAAAGATTAGTTGACCATAAATCTGTGGGCTTATTTCTGGATTTTGTATTTGATTCCATTGGTCCATGTGTCTGTTCTTGTTCCATTACCATTCAGTTTTGATGATTATGGCTTTGCAGTATAGTTTGAAGTCTGGGAGTGTCATGTCTCCCAGTCCCTTTTTTTTTTTTTTTTTTTTTTTCAGGAGAGCTTTGGTTATTCAGGGTTTTTGGTGATTCCATATGAATTTCATCAAGAATTGTTCTATTTTGGGCCTCCCCAGTGGCGCAGTGGTTGAGCGCTGGTTTGCGAAGCTGCCTGCAGCCTCTGCAGCACTGGTTCTATCCCCGGCCGCTGGGCAAGGGTCCCACATGGTGCGCAGACCTCTCCTGCTCCCCTCAGCAGTGTACTTCAGTCATTCTGCCTGTTCTGCTCCCTGCTCTGGCTCTGGTGAATTCTCTCACCCTCCCGCGCTTCTGACTGTACCCAATGTTTGTATGAAAAAATAAATAAATTAAAAAAAAAAGAATTGGTTGTGGTGAATTATCTTATGGATACATTGTTTGATTCTGATAGCTAAAATTTTATTGAGGATTTTTGCATCCATGTTCATTAGAGAGATTGACCTATAGTTTTCTTTTTTTGTGTTGTCCTTGTTTGGTTTTGGTATTAGTGTAATGTTGGCTTCATAGAACATGTTTGGTATTATCCCTTCCTTCTCAATTTTTTGAAAGAGTTTGCGAAGGATAGGCACTAATTCATTTCTGAATGTTTGGTAGAATTCATTTGTAAATCCATCAGGTCTGAGGCTTTTGTTTCTGGGGAGGTTTTTGATTACCATTTCAATTTCACTGCTTGTAATTGGTCTGTTTAGGTGTTCTATTTCTTCTTTATCTAGCTTTGGGTGTTTGTAGAGTTGTAAGAATTTGCCCATCTCTTCTAGATTGTTGAACTTGTTTACCTATAACTGTCTTTAGTAGTTTCTGATTATTCTTTTGATTTCTGCTGTGTCTGTTGTGATTTCTCGTCTTTCATTTGTGATCCTATGTATTTGTGCTTTCTCCCGTCTTTCCTTTGTGAGCCTGGCTAGGGGTTTGTATATTTTATTTATTTTTTTGAAGAACCAACTTTTGGTTTCATTGATCTTTTGGATTTTTTTTTTTAGTTTCTATTTCATTTATTTCTGCTTTGATTTTTGTTATTTCTTTTCTTCTACTGGTTTTGGGGTTTTTTTGTTGTTCTTTTTCTAGTTCTTTGAGTTTTGAGATGAGATTGTTTCTTTGCGTTCTGTCTTGTTTCTTGATGTGAGCCTCTATTGCTATATATTTTCCTCTTATTACTGCTTTTGTTGTGTCCCATATGTTTAGGAGTTTGGTGTCCTCTGTCATTCAACTCAAAGTTTTTTGTTTTTTTTTTTAAACACAGCTATTTAATTAATTAATTAATTAATTAATACATGCAAGCACTGGGTACAGTCAGAAGCACAGGAGGGTGAGAGAATTCACCAGAGCCAGAGCGGGGAGCAGAGCAGGCAGAAGGACTGAAGTACACTGCTGAGGGGAGCAGCAGGCAGCAGGAGAGGTCTGCGCACCAGGTGGGACACTCCTCCAATGGCCAGGGAGCAGCCAGAGATCGAACCAGCGCTGCAGAGACTGCAGGCAGCTTCACAACCCAGTGCTCAACTGCTGCGCCACCAGGGAGGCCCAACTCAAAGTATTTTTTAATTTCTTCTTTCATCTCCTCATTAGTCCTCTAAATCTGTTTTTAATTATAGTAATTAAAATTAATATAACTCACATAAATAAATGCTCTTTGGGGTCCTTACTTACTTTTCAGATACTAGAGTAGTCCTGAGATCAAATAGTTAAAGAACTGGTGGGGATCTAGAAATATCTCATTTATTCACTAGGACCTAGCTCAAAACTCAGTCCTAAACACCCCCTCCCCTTTTTTTCTTAAATGGGAGTTACCCTGGTTTACAACATCACATAGATTTCAGATGCATACATGCATATCTCAATATCTTGTATCTACTGCATTATGTTCTTCACCAAAAGTCGTTACTATTCCTCTCTAGAAGGGGCCCCTTTTACTCAGATTACCCTGCCTCCCCCTTTCCTTCTGGAAATGACTATTTTGTTCTTTTTTTTTTTTTTGGTGGTATTCATTTTTTTTTAAAAACTTATCTTTTCCCTAGCTTCCCAAACATTCACTCCCTACTCTGCATTTTTATAACCTTACTTAAATGTTCCTTTGTGTAGGTGCAAATGTGTGTGAGAGAGGGACAGAGAGATAAGTGTGCACATAGAATTAAATGACAGTTTTTATATAAAGTGGAAAAAATACTATGTTAATGGACAAAGACATGGGAATCAGTAGGTGAAGAAAAGGAAAATGTAGAACCATTTAGCATTAGTTAGATTTTAATATAACTTTGTAAATGCATACATTGTATAAAAATGAAAAATGATGTAAAAATAAATAAAATAAAATAAAATATGTAACTTGCTGTGAAGATAATCAAAGAACAAAGCATTCATCTTGGAAAGGAGCAACAACTTTTTTCTATAATAATGAGAGAAGTTAGTATTGATAGAAATTTAGTATCGGTGAAGTGAAAACTAAGGCTGGTGAGAGATATGTCAAGTGACCTCATTCTCTCCAGTTAGAGAGAAAACACCATGAGGTCTACTAAAAGAATAAGAGAAAAGGCAACTGGGAATCCTGGCAATTGTGACCATAGGACAGTGCTAGGAATAAGTGGAAATGAGTTAAAGACCTGAGGCATGGTGTTGGGGGTAGCTAGTGAGAGGTAGGTAGGGGGTAGAAGTTCAATGGAACCTCACTGCCTTTCTTTGACTGTCATACAAAGCAGGCAGACAATGCAGACAACACCAAGCTCAGAGCTAACAGACAAAATCATTGAAAAGAAATCTGGTGAGCAACTTGGTTGGGTAGGGAACTCTGTTATGAGAGTGTCCCAGTGGGGGTTTTGTTTGTTTGCTTTATTTCACACATTTGATTGTAGATTAAGTATATGGTAAATTATATGAATAACATACTCTGGCAAATAATTGGCATCTCTTACAATATTTGATGCCTGGCTAATGTCTAATTTAATTAAGAATAATGAGCAACTTTACTAATTATGGCTTCAATTATAATTCTTTTAGGAGAATAAGGAGACCTTGGGGTAAAACATAGCCTGTGCCTTAACTCTAGGAAAACAGTATATGAAACTGGCATCTTATGGGCTCTCTTTCATCAGCAATCATTCTTTAGTGGCGAAGGTGGGAGCACAGCAGATAATGTAAATAAAATTGTAGTCTTTTATAATAATTATATACTGGAGCTTATTAATTACTTCATTGTTTTTGCTTGCTTTGAACATTAACCAATATTTGATTTCCGTTTTGCTAGCCAAAATAGCATTAACACATGGATTTATATAATTCTACCACAAGCACATTTTGACTTCACTTCCAATTAGCTGTTATATCCTCCAGTGAAGATACTGTGATTTCCCAAGGCTGCCTTTTTACTGGGTTCCCACAATACACTATGCCACCCTCTATCTTGGAAGCTATCATAATGGTGTTAGAAAGCACTCATTCACTTGTTCGAATTGCCAGACCAAACAGAATCCTAAAAAGCAAAATTATTTAATCCTCAGGACCAAACACAGCAGTTGGTAAGTACTATATGATAAGCACATTTTTTTTTAATCAAACACACAAAAATATCAGCAAAAGGAAGTATTAATGCAAGGCACAATAGTTTTTCCCAAACACAGTCTTTCCATATTATGTGAAAGGACAAGGTAACACATAGGGACAGTCTTCAGCACTTACATTTTAGGTGCGAATGCTGCAATTGTTTGACAGATGGCAGTTTTGAATTAAGGATAGACAATCAGTATCTGCATCACCCTTTATCACTTAGGTTTCTGGGGCCACGGATTACCTAACACTGGTCAAAATTCTTATTTCAGTATTTGAAATAATTTGTGTTCCCTTCATCCTAATTGGGAACAGACTTTCCAGTGGCCAGAGTAAGTATAACTATAGCTAATTGACATGAACCCCTCTTTGAAAATGCTTTTAAATTAGACAAAATAGTCACCTGGTTCTATCTTAGGCACTCTCAGAAATTTGTCAGTTATTTTAAATGATGCCTTTGAATATCCAATGCATGCCATTAGCACATTACCCAAAAGTTATAAAGGAATATGCTTAATGGAGAAAATGTTCTTCCCTTACCCATTACATAGCCACGTATCTCTATATAGTCAGTCCAACACACAGGTGAAGGTTTTATAGATCATTTATAAAATCAGAAATTGATCTAGTTAGAACCTATGTTTATTTTATTTTTTAATGAAACATAATAATTATGTATTACTTCTTTTTGACATAACGTTGGTTCACAACATGCTATATGATTTAGGGGTATAGATTTCTAGCTCTATAGATAAATGTCACCACAGCACAACCACCACCAAAACATAGAATACGAGCTTAAATTAAGATCTCTCTTCTCACCTATACTTTATATTGAATACATCTGGCCAAGGCTACCTTACCTTTCATATTTCATTGGCTAAGGCATACTAAGGATGATCTTACCTGACCTTCTGTTGCGGTTTCATCTTACTTCATCCCTTAATGTCTGATAATTTGTCTTTTGTAATTTATACCATGCCCACAATTTATTCTACAATTTTTTCTTTTTCCACTGAACTATAATTTTCATAACGGATAAGGGAAAATGTATATCCTACTGATGGTATGCTCTTACCTCACGTATATTTGATGCCTAGCAGTATCTTGGCAAACAAATGTGAAATGAGTAATGTGGCTTAATCTATGAGTCCAGTCTAAAAACAAAACAAAACAAAACAAAACACACACACAAAAAACCAGAAACTAAACTGGGCCTTGCAAATGGAGGGAAAATAATTCCAGGAATTGTCTACATGGATGATAGAAAAACCAGTGAATTGATCAGGGATAATGAGGCAAACCAGAGATTTAGAACCATGACATGCACAATAAACTTGGTACCTAAGAAATGAAAGAGGCAGCAATACCAGGTAGAAATTGGGTGACCCAAGGGGAGCTAGGCCCTTGGCCATCAGCTGTTGAGTCCCAGAGAGAGAGTCTGTTGTGTCCATGCTAAGGAGATGCAGCCATTGCCAAAGGTATGGATGCAGTTGCTAACCTTTCTAGTTTCTCTCTCACACTCACCTCCCATTTTCACCATTGCCTAAATTTATCCAGAAACCAATTGGCAAAAGAAGATAGCTGGCAGGAAAAGTGTTTCTCTGGATGTAGAATCCAGTGGGGGGAAAGAGCAGAACAAGGATTACCCAAGAGGGAAACATCTAGTCAGCTGACCCTATAAGCCACCTGACAGGCTGATTTCTGGAGCTGATGAGCTGTGACCAGTGGGGCACGCAATAATTCAGAGCAGCCGAGTTCAGTGGAGCTGTCTTCTCTGGCATTAATATTTCAAGAGAGGAAAGAGAACACTATTTGTGAGTAGAAAATGTAAGACATGAATGCTATTTGTCAGAGACACTGTAAGGTGTTGAATTTCATCATGACTGACGCAGTTTGTCATCATTTAAAGGGAATTTTTTATCTTATTTTGAAATGTTAACTGTGTATCCTAAGGGAGCCTTTCTTTGGGATAAGGGCCATTTATTTTAGCTGGGACTGTAAATGTATTTTTATTTCTAAAAGTTATTAGCAAAACTTATTTTTCAAAATGCTCACTGTGAATGTCAAGGAATATTCTTAAGTATTTTGTACATGTAAACTTTTTGTCAGAAGTCTTGTTTTATACTTGCTACGCTGAACACAATTTTGGGATAATGTTTAAGCATTACTTTTCATACTTGAAATAAACATTTATTTTTTTACAAAAAAAATTAGAAAGTGTTCTACAGCCATTCAACCTATGCATGTTCATTAGTTGTAACTGGTCTGGTGGATGGGAGAACATACATGGACTGGATTATATCCATTGACAACAGAGTCATGGTGAAAGTCACATTTCTGACGTGTGGAGCATGTTAGGTTGCTACCAACACAAAGACTAGAACAGCAAAATCCTTTTAACATTTGTGGGAAATATTTGTAGCTCTGGGATGTAAAATGTGTAACCATGCAAGGTCTCATATTTTTCTCACAGTGTTCTGGTCCAAGGAATAGATTTCAACCGTCAGGGAAAACATTCCAGACACTGTTCATTATTTCATCCTTGAAGAACTGAAAGGGAAATGAGAAAAACAGTCAGTCAATTACATAAATATGGAAGGTTTTCACTAAGTGTGCAATATCTCTAGAATTAAGATTAGTAAGATGAGAAGGATGTGGCCCAAAGTTGTTGAAAAAAATATGTGTTTGTGCATCTGTCATGTTGATGGTGATAAGTATCCAGGAAAAAAAGCAAAAAACAGGTGATGACTTAACATCTTTCTCTCTTTGTAGAACCACTTATAAAAAAAGTAATGCAAAAGAAATGAGTGCTTTAAATATATATTACACATACAATCTAGTGGTGTGCTTTCAATTTGGTGGCGCTTGATGTAAGCTCATTAAGTAAATGATTGCTATATGGATTATTGCAGGTGGAAAATTTGTTACTAAGTTTACAAATACAGGACAAATAGAACTGCTTTTTTAATTTTTAAAAAAGATTTATTTATTTATGCATACAAGAACTGGGGTACAGGCCAGAGGTGTGGTGGGTGAGAGGATTCACCAGAGACAAGAGTGGGGAACAGAATACTCAGATCAACAGAAACACACTGCTGAGGGGAGCAGTGGGTGAGGCAGGAGAGGTCTGCCTTGCCATGTGGGTTGATTCCTGCCAGGGGATGGAACTCATGCTGCAGTGGCCATGGATAGCTTCAGAGGTTGACCCCTTAGGCCACCAGGGAGGCCCCAAGAACTCCTACTTTTTGACTTAAATATTAGTAGCCAAGGGTCCTGTCTCTGCATCCGATGAATGAATTCAGAACTCTGCTACTACTTCTTGTTCTTACCATGACCAATTCAGTTCATTTCGCCTTTAGTGTTCTCATCTGTGCACGAGGATAAACATATTGCTTAAATCAAAGAATGTGTGTAAGGGTGAAATGAGCTAATGCCTATAAAACATTGTGCAGAGTATGCAGTAAGGACATAAGGGATGTTATTTTATTCCTGCTGTGTGACACTTCCCAACTTTCCATTAAACCCTGATTAGACACACATTTGAATGGAGAAGATAGATAAACCCCTTCAGAAATCAACAGGAGGAGGCAGCAATCATTCACATACTTTTGTGATATTTTCTTTGGGACTCATTCCAATGGCTTCACACTATTATGATACTACCTTTATGGTTTTCTTGTCCAAAAGACAGTCTTGATTTATTGTTCCCTGATCGCTTCTGTTCACAACAATGAACAGACTGCTCAGCAGCACACTGACCTGAAATCTTTAGACTGTGAGCATAGATCACTGCAAAAAAAAAAAAAAAAAAAAAAAAAAAAGTCACGGGCACTGTGTCTGGTTTGATTAATTCAAACTCTTGCTCTACTGACCCCCACATCTTCCATCTTTCTACTCTTTTTACTTTTGATTGAATTTTGCATTATAACATATACATTTCATATCTATAAATAAGCAACTGTATATGTTGTGTTAAGGTCACCACATAAAGTTCAATTCTGTCCTTCTGGAAGACCCATTTTAATTTCGTAACTTTGCTAGGATTATCCTTACAAAATAGACTCAAATGTTCTAATGTATGTCTTATGTCAAGATAAAAAGGACAATATTAAATTAATTTTGTGATGTGCAATTTATCAGTGGATTTAGTGAAACAGCTTTGTGAACAATGATTTTTGAGCTTCAAGCCATCTATGTTGTCAGGTAAATAAGAAACAGTGTACACCTCTACTAGAATCAATATTGCATACATTATTGATTTTTATGCTGCAACTGCTGAAACAATAAAAATCCTGGGTGAGGTGCAAATTAAATTCAATGGTTACATTATTGCAGAATTTGGTACACACTGTGGTTTTCATACCATTTTAACCACCCATTCCTTGGCTGTAATTTACCTTGCACTCACCCATCGGAGAGAAGCTGACTGACTCTCCCTGTATGCCACAGTGGGGTGGTATGCCAAGGTACACTCAGTCACACCTTCTATCCCTCTGCCTCTCTGCCCAACAGCTCAGGAATGCCAGGGATATTACTGTGCTGCCAATACGGCAAATGCAGGGAAGAAGTGCACGGTGAAAAGCTTTCCCTTTTGTTTTCTGGGTTGCATTCATGGATTCTGAGCTCTTTTACAACTGCAGATGGGCACAACTTGAGTAATTGCTTTTCTTTCCTAAGACTTCGCCATCACCTATGGCAGGGAGGGTTCCTTTGCTAAAGTGCATACTGTTCTACTACAAGGTTATTAACCCGAACCTATGAGGATTCAGTCTTGTGCTTAAAGAATCTGAAATGGCCATAGTCTTTGAAACGTATTCAGTAAATCGCAGTCTGAATTGGAGAGCAGGAGACTTTTCCTGAAGTAATTCAAACCAAACATAAACCTCTCCAACTCCCTCTCCTATACCCCAAATGCCCTGTAGCAAATAAAGAGAGGGGTTCTGTTATCAGGCAGCTACAAAGAAACAAACAAATCCTACCCTTCAAGTTTATTATTGGAAACAAGGAAAAGCAACAACTATATTTTGGCACTCAAAGACAGCAAAGAGAGTTGGAGGTGCACAGAATGGAAGGCAGCTTTGCCCTGTAGGAGAAAGCTCAGTGAAGAAAAAGGAACACATCTGGGTTCTGCTACTGGTTCTGTCCCATAACAGCTGTGTGATCTCCAGATAAGTCTCAGCCTTGGAAACTTCATCAAATGGAGCATAATAGTACATCTCTGCCCTAGCTTTATTGGATTTTCCTGAGAATCAATGGAAGTAATGATACAACATTGAGAACTGCTTGAAAATAAAGTTTTGTATTAACAGCATAAATAAAAATTTCAGAATAAAAGTTATTACATGCAATACTACATCACCCTAAAATACTACTGAAATGCACATATGCGCTTACACACACACAGGATTCCTGATGAAACCCTCCTGTACAGAATGAATCAGGAATATAGAATGATTGCCTAGGAAAAGCAAAATTATATATAAAGACTAATCTCTAGAAACTCTTAGAACAGATCTCATTGGATTGTGTTTAATAAAATTATGTGAGCAGAGTGCTTACAGTGTTAGGTCAAAAAGTGAGAAGGGGGGCCTCCCCTGGTGGCGCAGCAGTTGAGAGCTGGGCTGCATAGCTGCCTGCGGTCTCTGCAGTGCCAGTTCCATCCCCGGCCACTGGCGAGGGTCCCACGTGGTGCAGCAGACCTCTCCTGCTGCGCCCGCTGCTCCCCTCAGCAGTGTACTTCGTCAGTCTGCCTGTTCTGTTCCCCGCTCTGGCTCTGGTGAATTCTCTCACCTTCCCGTGCTTCTGACTGTACCCAGTGCTTGTATAAATAAATAAATAAATCTTAAAAAAAAAAAAAAAAAGTGAAGAGGGGAGGGAAAGGGAGAGAACAAAAGGAGAAAGGAGGGAAGGGAAGGCCATGGTAATGAGATTCTATGATCACGTAAGTTTGGAAACTTAGGTAAGAATATTCAGAATTTAATAGCTGATATTTGACCTCATCATTATGTAATAGGGTTGCACAGTATGCAGTACCTCCAATTTTATTTTTCTTGAAAATTGAAACTGCTGGAACATAATTTGAAAAAATGCTGTTGTAGAGAGATTTACTTAATCAAGCAATTATGGAAAGCAGCCAAATCCTGGAACTGTGGAGGTAGCAGGTTCCTTGATGCAAAGAGAACATCAATCAAAATAAGCACAAAAAGACTAACAGTGACTAACGTTTATTCGGTAATTCACAGATTAACAAACGTTTCCACATAATTATCTCTTTTTATTCTCAATTCACTTTTGCAAAACAGATCTCGTATCTACATTTGGAGATTAAGAAGCAAATGGAAGGGGAGCTTCTGAGTCTAAGGTCTCATAGCTGGCGCAGAATGTGAGTTTCACATGCACCTAAGGTTTCTACCTTCAAATTCATTGAGTTTGACCCTCTAACCCTGCTGTTTCAGTGTTTGGAAAGAGTGAGAGAGACAGAGAGGCACTTTGTATTAGTTCCTTAGATGCTCAAAATGAGGGATAGAGACTTTTCCTTCGATTAAGTCCTATATTCCTTTGACACGGTGATTTTTATTTTTATTTTTTAAATAATAAAAGAATGCTTAAATTTATTTTATTTTTTTAATATTTTATTTTATATAATTCTTATAGCATTTTTCATTTTTGCACAATGTATGCATTTTCATTTTGGTTATATTCCCCATATAATTGCACCCTCCCTTATTTTGACCCTAATCCTTCCTCTCCCTGCCCCTCCCCCCCTCCCCCCACCGCCCCCATAGTGTGTCTCTGGTTTAGAGTTGCTTATTGATTTTGATTTTTACTTTGTATTGATTAGTCTTTTTCCTGATCTCTTATTTAAGTTTTCTAGATTCCTGCTATGAGTGAGACCATCCGGTATTTTTCTTTTTCTTTCTGGCTTGTTTCGCTGAGCATGATCCCTTCCAGCGCCATGCATGTTGCTGCAAACTGCATGTGTTTATCTTTTTTGAATGCTGAGTAATATTCCATGGTGTATATGTACCACATCTTCTTGATCCAGTCATCTATTTTTGGGCATTTGGGTTGTTTCCAAAGCTTAGCTATTGTAAATAGTGCTGCTGTAAACATAGGGGTGCAGGTGCCCTTTGGAATTAATGTTTCTGTGACATGGTAATTTTTAAAGGAAACAGTCCCACTCATTAGGGGTCCTTTACATACTCCGGCAGCTGATAGGACCTGCATTTTCTGGAACAAGGGACACTAAATGCCAGTGATATATGTGAAAGGTCTAAATCATTTTTAGATGTCATACTAAACTGTCAGTTTAGTTATTGCCAAAATTTGTTACCTGAAAAATACATTGAAAATGCAGTTTAAGCGGACTCTATACGTGGTAATATTAAAACGTTTTTTTAAAAAATTACATGAAAAGCTAAGTAACAGAGGAGAAGATGATTCTGATGGGATGCTTCTGTGGAATGAAGATATTGTTTTAAGATTTATTAATAGTGAGCATTTTTCTCAATTATAGCACTTTTGAATAGGTGCTGAGTTTAAAACAATTTCTATGAATTATAACAGTTCTTGAAAAAGAAAATAGTGTGCAAGCATGTGGAAAGATATCTGAAAAATATTTAATAGAATATTAGAACCAAATATTAAAATAGCAGTGATACCAAGGTTTTGATCCAATTTCATTAGTGACAGTTGGTTAAACATATGTTCCCATGCTAAACACATATATTCAAATGTTGACACATAGTGATAAGAAGTCCATATTGTGAAAATTTACTGATGTTTTTGCTATATTACTGAGTTAGCAGTTACTTTTACTACTCCAATACTGCCTTTAAAGTCTGCTATGCAGGGCCTCTCCTGGTTGTGCAGCGGTTGAGCGCTGGGCGCTGGGTTGCGAAGCTGCCCACAGGCTCTGCAGCACCGGTTGGATCCCGGACTGCCAGCGAGGGTCCCAAATGGAGCACAGACCTCTCCTGCCACGCCCGCTGCTCCCCTCAGCAGTGTATTTCATCAGTCTGCCTGTTCTGTTCCCCGTTCTGGCTCTGGTGAATTCTCTCACCCTCCCGCGCTTTTTACTGTACCCAGTGCTTGTATAAATAAATGAATCTTTGAAGTCTGCTATGCAACTTTTGTAGAGCCTATGAAATTGGTGTTTCCTTTTTTAATCCCTGCTATTTTTCAAAGGATAGTATTGCCAAAATCTTTCATAGTAGTGGAGATTGACTATATGCCTCAAGAGTAGGGAACTTTTAAGGTAGAGATGACTTAAATGATCTCTGATTATACAGTGCTTTCAAAAAGAGTTTGTTTAGGGATAGCTAATATTCTACTTCGGCCATTGAGGGTCCATCTACAACAAGTGTCTGATTCTGATCATTTATTGATTCTGTGGTCTCTCACCAGATGGTGTAATCTCTCTGTACTCAGTGTCTACATAAGGTAAATGCAAAGATTTGGATAATAACTTCTAAGGTTATCTTCAGTCTCAAGATTCTAAAATTTTCTAAAGATTTTGTTACATTAGCACTTTCTATTAAAATATAAATGTCAGGCCTCCCTGGTGTTGCAAGGGGTTAAGCATAGCACTATGAAGCTATCCGCAGCACTGCAGCACAGGTTCGATCCCTGGCCAGGGAACTACCCACATGGTGCAGCAGACCTCACCTGACTCGCCTGCAGCTCCCCTCAGCAGTGTATTTCAGTCAATCTGCCTGTTCTGTTCTCCACTCTGTCTCTGGTGAATCCTCTCACCCCCCCAAACCTCTGACGTGTACCCCAGTTATTGTATGCATAAATGAATAAATCTTTAAAAATATAAATGTCTGTTAATTTTTTGATGTTGACTATTCTATACATGAACTTTTTGAGTAATCCCTAGTCTTTGAATACTGCATCATTTGCTTACACTTTTCAGCTCTTTGAAGAAGAACTATGCATGACCATTTGATTTCATACTATAGGAGACATACATTTTGCTTCTTACTTCCATCCACTGAAATGCATCATTACGGGATTATGCATAACTTTTAAGTATGTTTCCAAACATATTAGAATAAATGCTTGTAAATAACATACACTCAAACCTTAAAATCAACTTTAACTTCTTTCTTACTGATGTGTGGAATTTGTTGCCAGAGCACTTGGCTGATACCTGCTTCTCATACCTGAAAACTTATGGATTACTACTATTAGTACAGCCTCATTGCTTCTACCTCATTTAGGCCCTTAGGCGGTGTGTACTTCATAACCATGCAGTCACCCTAACTGGGCAAGCTGCTCTTTCTCTTGCCCTTTTCTGTTCATTACCGAAGACTTTGCCATTCAACTTCATTACTTTTGAGTTGCAAACCCCCAGAGACCACTTTCCACATATGCATTCCATGCACCAGTCAAGCTCCAAGGCTTATTTGGGTACTCTCTAAGAGATGCCACCATCTTTATATAATTTTAGAACTCCTTTGAGGTAGACAATAGCTGTCTCAGGGAGCTCTGGCTGTGATGGTAAAGTATTGTAGACTGGGTGACTTAAAAAAAGAATTATTTTTTTCATCTTCTGGAGGCTGAGAAGCTCAAGGTCAAGGTTCTCTGCCTGGTTCACAGATAATTGCTTTATTGCTGTGTCCTCACATGGCCTTGCTGTGGTGCTTGCTGAGAGAGAGAGTGGGGCAGGAGGAAAAGATTTTTCCCCTATTTTTAAGACATCTAGTTCTCTCATAAAGATCCTGTCCTCATGACCTCTTTTAACCCTAATTACCTCCCAAAGTCCTAATCTAACACCAGGGGTTAGTGCTTGAACATACGAATTTTGAAAGAACACAAACACTCGGTCCATACCTTTTCATTCCTAGTCTCCAAAACTCATGTCCTTTCACCTGCAATAGACATTCATTCCACCCCAAAGACCTCTTAACTCAACTCATTCCAACCTCACCTCTAAAATCTAAAGTTGAAAAAGTGAATTTGAAAATGATTTTTCTTCCTAAAACCACTTTACTTCCATATATCAATGAATTATCATAATATATAGCTTTTGGTAGACTCACTCTTTTTACTGCCACCTGCTGGAAAGAATGGTAATAAATATATAAATACGGGATTTTTTTTTTTTTTTTTTTTTTTTTTTTTTGAGGTAAGAATGGCGCCACTCAGATGGGCGCTTTGCATCTGACAACCCCATCTCAGTCACAGTGTTGGGTGAAGCAGATGTTCATAGACTAAGTTGTACCTCAAAGCCCTCTACTGGGAGTTGACTGGGGTGTTCTCTCTCTTTCCAAGTGGCAGTGTTGTGAAAATGCAGGTCTGGACTTATCAGTGACCAAGGTTCAACTTTATGGAGAAACTGGCTTAAAAGAAAGAAACTCATGCAATTTGCAGCAACATGGATGGAGCTGGAAGGAATCATGCTCAGCGAAATAAGCCAGAAAGAAAAAGAAAAATACCGGATGGTCTCACTCACAGCAGGAATCTAGAAAAACCTAAATAAGGGACCAGGAAAAAGACTAATTGCAATAAAATAAAAATCAACAAGCAACAAGCAACTATAGACCAGAGAGACACTACGGTGGGGGGCAGGGGGGGGAGAAGAGGGATTCGGGTCAGAATAACGGGGGGTGGGGATTGTATGGGGAATATAACCAAAATGAAAATGCATACATTGTGCAAAAATGAAAAATGGTGTAGGAATTATATAAAATAAAAGTTTTTAAAAATTCAGCAAATACAAAAAAAAAAGAATTTATTCACCAAAAAAAAAAAAAAAAAAAAAAAGAAGCCAATTCACGCAAATGGATTGGAATAAAGGGACAGGAAAAACTGCCTTAGGGGTCCTAGAATTTTTGGCTCCTCCTACTCAAAGATATTTCTACTCTCATCTTTTTATGGTTCAGCGGGAGACAATTTCTTTTGTTAATTAAAAGTTCAGTTTCTGTCACATGGGTAGAATAAAAAATATGTTGACTTTGGAGGTTCAATAAAATGAACCGCCTCCAACTGGGAAAAGGGCAGGAGGAGATGCTGTGGGGTCCCAAGTGGAATTCCTCATGCGCTGTTATGTCTTTGTACCTGCTGGGATTGTGTCTTGCTAAACCTGCTAGCAAATCTATGCCATAGCATAGGGTATGCCCAGAATAGCTATTTTCAAAATGAATTTGTTGAATTAACTTAATCTCAAAACACACAGAGAGGGACCCCGCTTGTTCACTTCATTGTCAAGTATTCACTTCATTGTCAATAGGGATTCACTTGTTCACTTCATTGTCAAGTATTTATTGAGTAGCTACTTTGCAACAGACACCGTTCTACTTACTCAAGAGAGTAGAGTATTTGTCATTAAACTTCCACATCACTTTTTTCTTTATCACCAATACACACCAAGAGTTGATAGCCGGGCCTCCTTGGTGGCTTAGGGGTTAAAGTCTCAGTGCTGTCAAGCTATTGCCCACCACTGCAGCATGATTTCAATTCCCAGGCAGGGAGCAACCCACATGGCACAACAGACCTCTCCTGTCTTGCCCACTGCTCCCCTCAGCAGTGTATTTCAGTCAGTCTGCCTGTTCTGCTTCCCACTCTATCTTTGTTGAATCCTCTCACACATGCCTCCCCCACACCTCTGGCCTAGACCCCAGTTCTTGTATACATAAATAAATAAAATATTTTTTTAAAAAAGAGTTGATAGCCATCTCACCAAAAGCAGTTGATCCATCAAAAGGAAATATTCTCCAGACAAATGGAGAAAACACACCAAAATGAGGACCCTGGAGTTCTAACCCAATGGGGTTAGAATTTGTATTCTCTACATGTGAAATACCAGCTATCCTTCCCAGACCTTATCTTTCTCACCAATAACATACAGACATATCGTAGAGGATCTTTAAGGCCTATTCTTACTAAAATGAAATCTAAATTTTTCCTTTAATCTGTGAACCAGTGGTTTTTAGAGTGTGATCTCTGCCAGCACCCTAGAAGATTGTCCAAATCCCAATTTCAGAGCCTACCCCAGATCTGTAGGGTGAGATTCAGCTCTCTGTGTTTTAACAGGTTCTAATGTATTCCAGAGTTTGAGAACCTCTGGTCAGGCATTTGCAGTATATTTATTAGTTGATGTGTGTATGGACGACTAAATTGTTCTTTGCTGCATTTCACTAATTATATTTTCTCTTCTCTCTGTCATACCCTTTTCTACCACTTTCTTCTCTTATCCCCCAGTGAAATCTATCTTGGTTAGAGAAGAAAACTGTTACTTTATTTTCCTTCATATCCCCAAGTATCTCTAATAACTTTATTGAAGCTTACAGACAAATATAAGTTCAGGTAAAAGAAAAAAAAAAAAGCCACCCAAAATCCTCAAAGTCTCCATTAGAGGGATGCATATTCTCCTTTTTGTGAGAATTGGAGTGAGGCAAAATATTTTGGGAATATTCTTGCGCTCTTGGGAATGGAAATTTTTTCAGTGTCATAGCATTTTCTGTTGCAGGTTAATTATTAGGTACTTATTGATGCAATGAGAGAGAGAGAGAGAGAGAGAATGAGGACTGACTGATAAGTGCTTGTAACTGAAGAAGCAACCACTAGATGATCTCCTGTTATTATCCAACTCTTCCTGCTACAAAATTCAGAAAATGATGAAAAAAGAGACAATGAAATACTGGTGCATACTCTCACTTGTTTAGCACAAACTCCCTGCTCTATTTAGAATGTTATCAAATCTAAGTTTATAAGTGGTTGTGGTTTAATATGTGCCCATTCTAGCTAACACTAGAAGACAAACACATCTGTGGACAGATTCATCAGAAATATTGTGTCACTTTTGCTAATGTGGTTCCTACAATTTGGCTTTATTTAAAACATTTAAAGCTGACTGTCTCTGAGAGAGCTGAGGATGAGCCAAAGGAATGAATGAATTTTCTATAAGGGTAGTGAAAAATAGACTCTATGTATATTCTTTCCATTCTGTCTTCTTCCTCTCCATATTTTTAACTCCTTTGCAAAAATTGTTTTCTTTAGTAATATTTTATTAAAACCTACTTGATGACTAGAAGTTGGTGATAAGTACCACTGCTGGGGTTCAACTAACTTTTTCAGTTTGAATTTGAAAGCCAATTTTAACTTTCGACGTCAGGTAACTTACTATTGCACTTAGATAGAGATAAATATAGATTTAGCCATTATTTTACATTTTGATATGGGTATCGAAGACATGCTTTACAGTAATAATTATGATTTGATTTTGAGTCAGAATAGCTTGATTCATTAATAGCAATGGATAGTATAGAAGAACAGATTTCTATTTTTGATCATTAATAGAGGAGATTCAAAGGAGCACAGAACTATTCTGATGTGGTAAGAGGATTTTTTTTTTTTTTGTCACAGGCAAGAGAAATGCCACTTCTCTTCCTCTTACCCAATATTATTGCCTATGGTGGTTAAAATTTGAGGTTGGGGGACTTCCCTATCTCCTTGTTGACTACTGAGAATCCCAAAAATCAAATCTGTTTCTCACATCGTCTCCTGACATTTCTTCCCATTTATTTTTATTCGGACATGAACTAAGACTATCATTGAAGATTAAGAATCTCAAATGGGACCCTTGTGAACCCTCATAATTGTTTTTTCTAGTACATCTTTATAAAATAAAAAAGAAGAGATAGAGGAATTAAGAAAACCTGTTTTCTCTATCTGAAACATATTACTTATTTAACACTTGGAATTATTTTTTTCTGTTTCCTCTTTCTGATGTTTCCTCTATACTGCTTAATTCTTTCCTTACTTTAATTCTCTACCTGCAGCCTCTATTTTTGCCCTCCCCCTTCTGATTTTTCAATGCATCACTTTTAATTTTCTATTTTTTTTCTTCTGTTGTCTTTTTTATTCTCCCATATTCCCACTATGACCTCCAAAGGTTTTCATCCAGAGGAGTTGTGCAGAATGAAGAGAGTGAGTATGAGAAGCTTAAGGAATTGGGAAGAGAAGAGCCGCTAAGACTGTCCTTATGTATGAAAGCATGTTGGGGGGGGGTGGGCCTAGGATGTGCGCATCAAGAGAGCTCTGCCAAGAATGGTTAAAATGGAAGCTTATTAAAAGGATGATGTGGAGGGGTGGCACTGAAGAAAACGAAGTAGAGCCAGCCTGCCAGGTCAGTAGCTAATAGCCCATGGTTTCGCTGCTAAGGAAATTAAAACTGTCGCTAATGAGCATGGTGACCACCTACTGAGAATAGAAGTGAAGGTTTCCTATTAACTCTCCTCCCTGGTTCCTTTTGACACTAGTCACCATTATTTCCTATTTATTTAGTGGCAAAATACTTGGAATGGATATTTACCAAAAAAAAAAAAAAAAAGATAAAAAAAAGTTGGAGACAATCTTCAATTCCCTGAAGAGAAGATGCAGGCAGGATATTTTCCCCCTGTACCCCCAAAACACACCTCAGAATAAGTAAGAACTGCCACACACACACACACAATAAAAATAAATAAATAAATAAAAAATAAGCAACTGTCCAGATAACTACAGTGAGGATGACTCAGACGGCGTCTCGGGGATGGTTGGTGTGGGCACTTCCAATGAATGGATCCGCTATTAGTTCTGTGGAATCAGGAGGCTGAAGCCACGTCTTTCAAGGACGCGGTTGAATTTCACGATTGCAGGGGACGAGTTTGCGTCCCGCCCGCGGCGGAGAAACAACACCTCCGCCCGCCTCGCGGGTCTCCAGGACGATGCCCCGGGGTCATCTGGTCCTGGACCAGCCCGCAGAGCCGCCCGCCGGCCCTGCGCTCCAACTCCTGCCCGCGCCCTGCTTCTTTCTCAACTGACGGGCCAGCGCGGGGGGCTCCGGGGCTGCGCCAGCGGGTGCAGCCGGGGGCCCCGTGCCAGGCGCGCGCAGACGCCGGGCGCGCGGCGAGGCGGGGGCCTCTCCAGACGCCGCCGAGGGGGTGAGGACGCGAACTTGCCCCGCGCGCCCGGGCGCCCCGGGGCGGGCGGCGACCCCCGGGAGGGCGGCGCGGCGGGGCCGCAGCGCGCGCGCGGGGCCGGGGCCGGGGCCGGGGCCGGGGGGCGGGGGGCGGGGAGCGCGCGCGTGTGCGCCGGGGCGCCGGGCGGCGGCGGCAGGAGGCGCAGGCGCGCTGCTCGCCCGTCTGCAGCCCCGCGCCGAGCGCGCCGCGTCTCGGGGAGTTGATGGCAGCACCACAGTGCGGCCGCCCGGCCGAGCGCCGAGCGCAGCCACCCGCCGCCGCCCGGGGAGCGCCCAAGATGTGGGGGGCTGGGGCGGCAGCGGCCGCGGCAGTGCCAGGGACGGGGGCGCGCAGCAGCCTCCGCTCGCCCGCCTGTGCTGACCTGCCTCACTTGCCCCCGAAGAATGTCAGCCAAGTCCAAGGGGACCCCCTCCTCGTCCTCTCCAGCCGAGGGACCGCCCGCAGCCTCCAAGACCAAGGTGAAGGAGCAGATCAAGATCATCGTGGAGGATCTGGAGTTAGTCCTGGGCGACCTGAAGGACGTGGCCAAGGAACTTAAGGAGGTGAGCGGCGCGCGGGCGGGCGGGAGTGGGGCGCCCTGCACGCGCCCGGGGCGCCGGCTCCGGTTTCCAGAGGGGAGCCGCGTTGCTGAACTCGACCAACTGTGGGAACACGCCCGCAGACGACTTTCGTGCGCCGGCGACTCCTGACAAGAGTTGCTGCACTTTTTTTTTTTTTTTTTTTTAAATCAGAAAATCAACTAGTGTCTCGAATCGCCGGGCCGGGGACGGTGCGCGCGCGTGTCCGCCCGCGGGGGCGCAGGTCGGGGAGGGGACCCCCAGGGGTGTGTCGGCCGAGGCGCAGGGAGCGCCCCGGCCCCCGGCCCCCGCGAGGTGCCGCTCCCCTGCCCTCTCGCTCCCCGGGAGTCCTCTGGCGAGGCGCACCTTGCCTGGCAACCTCTCCAACCCCGGCTCAAGGGGCCGGACTCCCGGCTCCGGTCCAGGCCGGGCAGGGCAGCCCCGGGGACGCTGCGCTCCATCTCCCCTGCGCGCCTCCGAGCCCCCTGAAAGGAAGACGGCCCTGGGGGCGCGCGGGGGTCCGGGACCTTGTGACTTTCGTAGCTCCCGAAGCATCCCCTGCTCTCCTCCCGACGCCGCTCCCGGTAACTCCGGGCCTGCCCGCCACCCCACTTCCTTCCTTGGCATTGAACCCGGGGAGCGGGGCGCGTCGGTGAGTGAGTGTGTTCAGGGTGCGTGCGCGCGTGCGGCTCGCTCCGGGTCTGGCCACTTGCGTCCTGACTCTGGGGAGCCGGGACTGCTTGGGTGGTTTCCCGCCCCCAGCCTTCCCCTCTGGCCCGGCCGGCACCCCCATCCCGGGGGAGCCGGGGAGAAGGAAGCGGAGGCCGTGCCAGGGCTGAGGCTGCGTAACTCTGGCTGCGCCCCGGGCGGGGCGAGGGCCGTGGAAAGGGGTGGGGTCCCCCGCGACCCCGGCGGGCGGCTGGGGGCGTCGTGGAGCTAGTGGCGGAGCCCCGGCCGGGGAGACACCCGCGGCCGCTGGAGAGCTGGGGCTAACTTCAGAGGGGGCGGGCGGCCGCAGCCTCGGAAAGGGAAGGGGTGGGGCGTCGTCCGGGTCCAAAATTGTCATCCTGTTTCAGGGGCCAGGTGGGAGGCGTGGAGAGTGGTTTGGGTGTCTGACCTCTGGAGATGAGCCTCCTTTATTCAAGTTCCAATCCAAATGCAAGGGAAGGAAACGCACCTCCCTTTCTTATCCACCCCCCCCCCAACACCACCCCATTAACTCCAGGAACAGGACTTTGCAAGTGTTACCCTATCCAAGTCTGTAAAAAATGCCTCGTTCTTGGAGAGGGGTGGGTTTGCCAGTGGCAAATGTCATTCCCGCAGGTTGCTCCACAGACAGAGCATAATTACTGCTGAGGTCCTGAGAGTGGAGGTGGAGGGAGATGATAGATGTGAGGCTGAAACTTGTTGGTGTTTGCAGGGCTTCTCCAAGATCATTGCCTCACAACTGGTTGACAGATGGTGAGGTTATGCATTGAAATTCGAGTCTGAAGATGCTGTTCGTTTCTTTGTTATTCTTTTATTTGACATCTTTGGCAGGCTGTGTTTTCATCTGAAACATTATGGCGTTTTAAGAAACGAACAAATTTCGGCGTGTTTCTTTTGGCAGCACGGTGCTTGCAAGTTGTTGAGGTTTCTGAAGTGGGGATGTGGAAACCTACTTCGGCACAGTCATGTTTTAAGAGGAGTCTGAGAGTAAAAGCAAGGGAGTCGATCAGGACTCTGCGTCTTTGGGCACATACTTCTTATGTTACGACTTGTCACTTCAATCCCTATTTTACACAGAATAAATGACAGGAAACTGCCCGTGCTTCTGCTTCTGCTTTGCATCATTGTTCCGTAGACATTTGGAGACCAGGTATGTGTGTGTGCGTGTGTGCATGTGTTGTGTGTGCATGTGTGTATGATGATGATGAGCCTGAGGGAGAAAATCTCCCTGTGGTGTGGCTTTTGGTTAGAATCACAAAGAAGTAATCAAGCAGTCTGTGGATCGCTCTCTTTCACTGTTTTGTGTTTTCATTTACTTGAAGATTTTTAAAGGAAAAAAATTATGTAGTTTATAAAAGGAATAGAAATGCAGGTAGAATGTACAATAAAGTAAATGAAAAAAAATCTCTCTTCCAGACAGATCTGGAGATAAAATTTGGCTTGGTGCTTTGCAAGCTTTGGTTGGCTGCCAGGGCCTGTTTGGGTTAAAATCTTTACCCCCCACCCCCAAGGAAAATTCATAAATGATAAAAGATGTGATATGATTGCTGATCATTTTTGTGTGGCTATGTCTTCCTAGGTTTGCACATGGAATTGTATATACTATGACTGAATCTCCAAACATGCATTCTTATATAATAAGAGTGCATTATTTTGAGAACAAAATATGTATAGGGCATGTTTAACCCATGATATCTTGCAGTGACCCCGCATTTATCTTTTTAAGATAATTCTGCAGGTGACCAAACATGTCTTTGATGTGGTTGTGAATGGGCCAATACCAGAAACATTGCAAATTACAAAACTTGTTGATCTCTTATATACATATGACTTATAAATGTTATTCTTTATTCATCAACCGCTACATTCAATAGTCCAGCAGTTTATAATTGGTATATAGTAAACATAAACTGTTATATTTAGAACTCAGAATCCTCCACTAGCAAGTCTGTGTTCTTAAGTTATGATATATTTTAATATGAATTAGCAAAAAGCTCTTATTAACTTGAAACAAATTAAAAAAGTGATTATGACTAGATTACTGTATCAGTCACCATATGGTGTTTGTTTTTCTTTTCTGCTTTTTCACTCTAATTAAAATGCAATATTCTTTTAAAAATATCCTGCCCTTTAACTTAGCATAACTCTGAACCAGCAACATTTTACTTTTGTTTGAAATTATTTTGAAATGGCTTTTCTTTTAAGAAGTTTTCTGAACTTCAGTCATCTGAATACTCAGGTAGTGGGATAGATTTGCACCTAATCAGTAATTGCTTTGGAATGCTTTAAGAATTAGTAACAAAACTCATTTGTCATACTGGGTATCTTTTATGGTTATTTAGTTATTAATCATTTGCTATTGTATTATTGTTTTATTCTGCACTCAGAATTTAGCAAAACTCCAAGTAACTTAACTTTTCAGAAGTCATATAGATCTCTTGGTCTTTTATATAATAATGGAAAGTCTTAAGTATAATTCAGCAAAGATACTTATTATTCAAGCAGCTACTACATTTAATATTTTTTGTTGTTGTTGCTACCAACATGAATGAGCTGTAGCTTTTGGTCTCATTGAGCTCAAAATTCTCAGTGGGCCTTTGTCCTTTCTTTGAATATCAACATCATAAAAAGACACTGCTGCTTAATGCGGCCTCATAGGCTGGTGAGACAGTGGAAACAGAATTGACACTAACAACGAGCACATGTAGGTTGATAAACCAGTACTCACTATGTGCTTGGTAGTCTGGTAAGCCTTTGGTGAAGAGAACAGAAGATTTAAAAGGTGGGAAGATATAAATTTAAGAAATTTATGATTTATTCAAGTTTTCATGGTTACTACAGATGGATCAATACAATGTACAGGGAGTTGTGCATTCACATTTTACAACCAAATATTGGAGATTTCATGAAGGATAAGTTCTCGGGGAGAAGGAAGAGTCAAAAATCAGATTTTGTATCTTTCTTCGTACTGTGAATACAATTTGGAGAGGTAAAAAGAATTAACAGGAAATCACAGTAGAATACAAGATTAATCCATATAACTTTTTTCTACACATTAAAAAAAAGGAAAAATTAATGGTGCCTCTCTGAAGTTTATGGAGAAAATTAACCATTAGCTGTCACTACTTCATTTGCTGTGAGTTGATCCATTTTTGCTAAAAAATGTAGGTAAAAAGCCATTATTTACAATGATTATCAAATAATCTGACATCTTTGCATAGCATTTTGCCTGTTGTTTTATGAATATCTTATGGATAAGCTATTTTGCATCAAATGTTGGTGTGAATATGGTAGCACAGATTTTGTTGGGTAGAGAGAGAGATTGGAAGATATTATAAACTTATCATTGCCTTGGAAAGAAAATTCATTGCTACCTTAGCCGGATTCTCTTTTCATTTAGACTAACTAAAACCTTTGCCATTTTTTTTGTAGTATTTAAGATTTTAAGTACATATATATGTTGCTTGCTTATCTTTTTATTGATTTATTCAGTCATTTAAAAAAATTGGGGGGCAGAACTTGTGAGTAGACATGACTTTCATGGAGGACCCCTTTAACATGAGTTGCTCTATGTGTGCCCTGGAATCACTCAATGATTAGACTCGATGGAGGGAAGGCATTATGGCTGTAGGTTAGAAAGTACCATGATTTTCAGTCCCTTTGGAGGCTGAGGAGACAGAATTAACAGTTATCTGTAAAACGATTTTTTTTTTAATGTTTTCCTCTTTCTAAATGTTGTATCCACTTAAAGTTCTGTAGTTTATTGCTCTAGGAAATCCTACCTAATATTTTTTGGTTAATGAGTCCATGCATTATAAAACTGATTACAAGAACAAATTAAAAAGAATAGTCTCTGGAGTATTTTGCAAGTTCTAAAGTTGTGAATGAAGGGAATTTCACAGTTCACGCAATTGTAGTAATTGCTGTACTTTTAGTATTTTATACGAAGCGTCTGCCTCCCTAAACGGAGAAATATTTATGTAATACTAAAATGCTTTTAGATTTTTCTTTTCTTAAGCATGATGGCTTAGCATGTTGCTGAAAAAGCAGAATGATTCTGAGAAGATAGAGGTAGCCAATAACTATCCTTCTCTGTCTCTGTTTCTAATGCATTAAACCATTCAATACTTAGAGAATTAGCTCATAAGAAATTCAGACAGCCTTGAAGTAATACATAGTGTGCTTCAGGTAATAGGAGAATAATACATAATAAAACCAAGTAATAGATTTCATTGTTACCTGCATTGTATTTTTTCCTACTCTTGCTGCTCTGGGAATCACAGCTATTTAAATCAAAATATATGAAAAAAGATAGAGATTAGTAAAGCACATTTTCCCAAAAATTAAGCCAAAAAACCATCTATAGACAGTTCTGTAGTTCATGACAAATTTCATAGGTGGACTTTAAGAATTCGAGCAATAAAATCATTGGTGGACTTTACCTCATTTCTGAAGACATGAAGCAGAAAATAAAAGATTAAACAACAAAGCATATTATTTTACCATTTCAAAAGTTACATTTTTATTTATATAGTGGTTTTAGGTACACATCAAAACTGAGAGTTAGGTAGTTTGACTTCCCATATATCCCCTTCCTCCTGGGCATGCATACCCTCCCCCATCACCAAATTTCAACTGATGAACCCAAAAGTCACCCAAAGTCCATAGTTTACCTTATGGTTCACTCTTAATTATGCATATTCTATAGGTTTGGATACATGTATAGTGACATGTGTCCATCGTTATGACATCATACATAGCACTTGCACTGCCCTCAAAATACTCCACCTATAGGAGATTTCTTGACCTACTAAACATAGAGCTTCCATATGATCCAGCAATTCCACTCCTAGGTATTTACCCAAAGGACACAGAAACATCAATTCCAAAGAGCACCTGCACCCCTATGTTTATAGCAGCACTGTTTACAATAGCTAAGCTATGGAAACAACCCAAATGCCCAAAAATAGATGACTGGATCAAGAAGATGTGGTGCATATACACCATGGAATATTACTCAGCGATCAAAAAAGATCAACACATGCAATTTGCAGCAACATGGATGGAGCTGGAAGGGATCATGCTCAGCGAAATAAGCCAGAAAGAAAAAGAAAAATACCGATGGTCTCACTCAAAGCAGGAATCTAGAAAACTTGAATAAGGGACCAGGAAAAACAATAACTATAAGAAAGAAAATATCAAAATCAACAAACAACTAAGAAGCAGAGACACTCTGTGGGGGGTGGGGGCAGGGAAAGGAGGGCTTGGGGTCAAAATAAGGGGGTTGTAATTGTATGGGGAATATAAAAATAAAATTTAAATAAAAAACAATACTCCACCTATTCATCTCTCCCACACCCCCAACCTCAACGGTATTGTTTTTGTAAAGAACATATTTTCCCCGCCATTTCAGAAGAGATAACAGCACATGATTATTCAGAAAGTTTAGGGAAAATCTAGAAATTATGGAGAAAATAAAAATTATCTTTAGTGCCATGAAGAATTAACAATGGTAAAATTTTGTTGTATTCCTATCTAGTCTTTTTATGTGCATATTTTAAGTTAAGTGAAGTCATAAAATTATGAAATTATGAAACCAATGATGTTTTCTTTCAGTGTGAGATCATAACTGTTTTATAGGTTGGCTATACTTTATAGTCCCTTAGTCCCTTAATGTTGGAAATTATATATATTTCCAATTTTTTTGTGGTTATGAAATATCACTAAAAGAGTTTCTGCACTAAAAATAACTAAAACAGATAGTTTTACTCTGCTTGGTACTCTTCTGAGTGCATTTATGTATAGTAAATCCTCAAAACAGACATATGAAAAAAGGTAATGTTGTTATTCTGCTTTACAGATAAAAAAGTAGAGGCCAGAGAGGTTAGGTTACTTGCTCAAGGTCACTTGGCTTATAAGTGGAGAAGTGTTTAACCACTAAGCAACATGGCTTTTTGTTTTTCACATTTTATTAGAATTTCAAAGTTGTGAAAATGGAGTTTTCCATTCCTACTGCTATGCCGTTTTCTAAGGAGTTTTCACAAATTTTTATCCCCAGCAGCAGTATCTGTTTCTTAAAATTCCACTAAAATACACCTTTTAACCTCAGACTTGCTGAACAGTTTATTACTTCGTTGTGGTAACAGTCATTGTGTGGTTTGCATTTAATTTGGGAAGCCAAAATTAATAGTGAGCAAAATTAATTGTGAATTAATTAAGCCTTGCAATTTGCAAATAGGTGGCATGGTGAATTACCTTTAACCTATTTTGCCTTCAGCAAATATGTTAAGAATATTACAGAGTTTTGTTTATATTATGTCTTTAAAAATAAAGGAACAGCCAATATGGGTGTTTGTTATCTAGGATTTGTTATCTAATATTGTTTACAGATGTTCCATAAGAATTAAAAATAATTTAGGCAACTGTTCTCTTTTGTTGGTATAAAATTGGGAGACACTATCTTCTAAGATATTTGGGGTATTATGATTGTTTTACTTTCTGATGTGAGATAGAAAATTTTTTTAGTTCATCATCAGGTACAAAATTACGGAGCTGGCTAGCAATGTCATATGTATGTTCATTATCACATTCCGTATGTTAACTTTAGTGCTATTGATTGTAAACCACCTCCACTCCCCTACACATAAATGATACGAGAAATGACCCTATTCTAAAATCCCCTTTTCCCTCAATATAGAAAAATCTTCATTTATTGAAAGTTAGTTCATTGGGAAGAACTACTCTTAATTATGATTTCCTGTAAGACCTGGGAACCCAAAGTCAGGACTTCCATTCTAAATAAGAGCCAGGAAATAACATTAACTTAAAGAGGAAAATAGGCATATTTTAATAACGTCCAAATCAAAATAGGCTCTTAAGATATCCTGGCAACTTAGAGCAGATGCTACCTTATATGGCATATAATTATTATTATTATTATTTTTAATTCGGAATGGCAGAACAGGACACTAAAGGAATTCATTTTGCAGAGTCCACTTTATTTTAAAAATATTAACATTGTTAAGATTAAACTTATAATTTTCGTTTTATCAGTGCTTTTTGAGATTGGTATTTTAAGTAGACTTTTGCCTATAGAATAATTGAATCAGTAAATCTAATGAACTACCTGTACTGAATGAGTCAGTCAAAGTGGTATTTGGTACACTATGAATAGGATTTTCCAGTACAGATAATAGATGCCATATTTGCCTGGAGAAAGCAAATTTGATGATTTCAGATTGGTTCTCTTCTCTAGTACTACACAAAAACTAACAGATATGTTGGTGTGTCTTTGCTGCTTTCAAAATATCAGTTCTTATCCCAAGATTTCAAAGACTGTTCATGTGATAGGAATATACCAGTTAAAAAAATAATGGTCCAATCAGTTGTCTTCTAGTAGCAGTGGTTTGTAATATTCCCCCATGTTCATGCAGGCCTTTAAATGTGTGACAAAACAGTGAGTATTTCTCCTGGAATAGAGTTCATACACACAAGTTTTCACACACATCCAGGGTATCTTGGGAGAGTGAGGAATGATTCAGGTGAAGAGACAAAATAAGTGACTTAAAAAAAAAAAATCACCTAGTTATTTGAAACTCAGCTCTATAATTTTCAAGATCAAAAGTTCTAGATCTCCATGACAAGAAAAAAAGAAATACTAATGGACCTCCCCGGTGGCGCAGCAGTTGAGTGCTGGGTTGCGAAGCTGCCCGCGGCCTCTGTGGCACCGGTTCGATCCCTGGCTGCTCCCCCGCCACCGGAGGAGGGTCCCACATGGCGTGCAGACCTCTCCTGCCGCCCGTTGCTCCCCTCAGCAGTGTACTTCGGTCCTTCTGCCTGCTCTGCTCCCCACTCTGGCTCTGGTGAATTCTCTCACCCTCCTGTGCTTCTGACTGTACCCAGTGCTTGTATAAACAAACAAACAAACAAACAAACAAATAAATAAATAAACATGCCTCTATTAAAAAAAAAAAAAGAAATACTAATGACTGCAAAATGGTGGGTTTTTAGTACATGGAGCAATTGAGTAGCTTATCAGCTATTTACTTTTCTTGGAGGGACTCTCACTTTGCTATACATCTGTCTGTCTGTCTACCTACCTACCTACTACCTCCCTACCTCTCTGCCCGCCCCTCACTAATCTCCAGTGACTGTAGAATGTTCATGGGTCTAAAGTTTAGCTCTCACTTGTGTGCTAGGATACATCACTACATAGAAGGAAAAATGTTTGCAGGTCTTATTGTAAATAAAGCAAATTCTTCTCTTGAATCTAGTCCCAGAACATCATTTTTCTTTATCTGTTTTCTTTATCGTTATATTACATTAATTCATGCATTAATATTTATTAGTTTCTTGATATATGTGAGACACTGTGCTGAAGACACTGTGCAAGCGTGAATTTGATTAAAGACATCCCCTTGAGAAAGCGCTCAGCCATACTGGAGTACAGGTTAGACTTCCTGCCACTCACGACTTCGGTCCTTCTGCCTGCAATTCTCTCACCCTCCCGCGCTTCTGACTGAAGTGCAACCCTAAAACATGCCTGTCCCCTTGAAGAAAGTCACCAGTAGTAAGGTTAACTTCATCACGTAAGTCAAACATGTAGAATGTGTCGAGGTTTAAGTCACATTAGAATGCAAAGATGGAAGAAACATTCGTCTCACTTTCTGTTTTAATTGATTTCTCTCTGAGTTAATGAATTTTCAACTTTGCTTAATAAGATGTATAGTAACTCCTATAATGATTCATTATAGTTTTGGAATATGAGGGCAAGGCTTTTAAACTCATGTAAATGGCCCTTTGTTATTCCACATTAGAAGAGAGATCTTAGGAATTGTGTTAATGTATTATAAATTTTCAACATATATTACTAACATCAGTAGTTACTTTTAATACACACTCTGGAATGTTCTGTTGTTAAAGAAATGAGAATGTATTTGAAAACAAGAGGTAGACAGTTATTATTTTTAGAGTTCGTTAAAAAATGTTATATACACATTGTGACCATTAAGCTTTTGTAGGTGTATGATTTCTGGATAAAAATTTAAATAAGGCAGCTAAAAATTATGAAAAAGCTACCAGGTAACTCTTTTTTTTTTTTTTAATTTGATGACAGTGATAACCCTATAGGGCAGCCATAATTAATTGAAAATGACATTGTGAGAGAGGTGGGAGCCTAGTGGATTGTAGTGGGGGACTCTAGGTGCCTTGGTGGGGGACATGATGGAATAACATACATGCAAAGAGATGTGAGCTTGTAGTTCTGAATCATATTCAGTGTTGGCAAACAGTGTTGCTGCAAACAAAAAAAATGCAATTAGCTTTATAATCTTAAAACTTACGTATGAGATCAGTTTTTCTATTCAGCTGTCAATCAAGTGTGTATGTTTCATTATCCTTTGATAGATTGATTTTTTTTAAGATTTATTTATTTTTATACAAGAACTGGGGTATAGGTCAGATGTGTGCAAGGATGAGAGGATTCACCCGAGACAGCAGGAAACTGAACAGACAGGCCGACAGAAATACACTGCTGCGGGAGCAGCGGGTGAGACAGGAGAGGTTCGTTCACCCTGCCATGTGGGTATTTCCAGGGCTGGCGGGAATCGAACCAGCACTGCAGAGGCTGCGGACAGCTTCACAATGCTGTGCTCAACTGCCTGCCCCACCAGGGAGGCCCGATAGATTGATGTTTTGATAAATATTTGGAATTATCTTTTTTTAAATAACAAAATTTTGAGACTGTGTTGCGCAGTTAGGCATACTGTACAAGGGCAGGTTCTTATTTCTGAAGTGAGCAGTCTGCTTCATTTCAAATTGCATTACTGTGATATCCTCGTCATGTACTGTATAAACTGGTTGGGGAGATTAAATATGTCAGTACATGTGAAACACTTTAGAGGAGTTCTCATGGACACATTGAGCTGGTGTAATTATTTATTTTTTTAATTTTAAAAAAAGATTTATTTATTTATTTATACAAGCACTGGGTACAGTCAGAAGCGCAGGAGGGGGAGAGAATTCACCAGAGCCAGAGCAGGGAGCAGAACCGGCAGAAGGACCGAAGTACACTGCTGAGGGGAGCAGCTGGCGGCAGGAGAGGTCTGCGCCCCATGTGGGACCCTCCTCTGGTGGCCGGGGAGCAACCCGGGATAGAACCAGTGCTGCAGAGGCTGTGGGCAGCTTCGCAGCCCAGCTCTCAACCGCTGCGCCTCCGGGGAGGCCCCTGAGCAGGTGTATTTATAATCATCGTTATTACTTGAATGTGTCTGAGTCTCCTTATTCAATAAATACTTATAGCACTAATTGAATGCCAGGTACTATCTGGCTACTGGGGAGTTACTGGTTAACCCAAATAACCAGAATTCCTTCATGGAACTTACACAGTGGGTGGGATGGGGAAGAGGAAGACAAAGCAACATAATAAATGCCAGGTTATATCAAATACTAGGTGACAAGCCCTATAAAACAATAGAAGGTTATAATGGGATGAGCAGAGTGAGGAGGAGGTGCTGTTTTAAATAGGCTGTTTCTGAATAAGTCTGCTTGAGGAAGGATGGAGCCACATCAGTAGAAAGACTTCAAGGTGAAGGAGACCTTCTCCAGCAGAGGGAACAGTGTTCTAGGGCCCATGTGGCTGAGTATTTGCAGAAGAGTAAGAGGCCAGCATGGAGTGAGTGGGGGAACAGGGGTGAGAGGGACACATTGGCATTTTTTTTAAAGATTTATTTATGCATTCATTCATTCAAGAACTGGGGTACAGGCCAGATGTGCGGGAGGATGAGAAGATTCACCAGAGACAGAGCGGGGAGCAGAACAGACAGACTGACGAAACACACTGCTGAGGGGAGCAGCGGGTGAGACAGGAGAGGTCTGCAGTGCCATGTGGGACCCTCGCTGGCCGACCAGGATCGAACCTGTGCTGTAGAGGCTGTGGACAGCTTCACAGCACAGCACTCAACTGCCTGTGCCACCCGGGGAGGCCCCACATTGGCATTTTTAAGGGTTTAAATTCTTACTCAGTGTCAAATGTGAATTCTGGTTTTGAGGAGAAGACTGACCAGATAGTCTTTTGCTTCTTTCTCTTCCTCTTTACTGTAATCTCCACTTTAGTGTTTCTCAAACACAGCCCTATTGCTATTTGGCGCCGATCATTCTTTGTTATGTAAGTCTTTTTGTGTATTATAGAATGTGCAGCAGCCTCTATGCCGTCTACTAAATAGTATTGCCAGTACCTACTGGAAATATCCATGTGACAACTGGAAATGCTTCTACATGGTGCAAAATAAGCCTCTGTGAAGAGGGGAAGCACCTTTGTTAAGAATTGCTCTAGGGCCTCCCCTGGTGATGCAGCGGTTGAGCACTGGGCTGCAAAGCTGCCCACAGCCTCTGCAGAACTGGTCATCCCAGGCTGCTGGGCGAGGGTCCCACATGGCATGCAGACCTCTCCTGCCGCGCCCCTGCTCCCCTCAGCAGTGTATTTTGTCAGTCTGCCTGCTCTGCTCCCTGCTCTGGCTCTGGTGAATCCTCTCACCCTCTCGCGCTTCTGACTGTACCCAGTGCTTGTATAAATAAATAAGTAAATCTTTAAAAAAAAAAAAAAAGAATTACTCTAGCATTTCTCTCTTTTCCAAATTATTTCATATTGCTTTCTTTACCCATCCTTTTTATTATGCTTTTATTCGATGTTTATCCATCAGTCATTGGAACTTTATATCTTATATTTTCTTTGTCTTTTACAAACTATTATCTATGTTGTTTCCCCCCTATGTTAACTTAGCTCGTTTTGCCTTCACTGAACCTACTTGCAAAATATACTTTCTCATTTCCATTCACTACTTCCCCTGACTCATCTCCACTTTTCATAATGAAATAAAAATGAAGCCGGAAAATTTGGGTAGATACTTGCTTTTTATGATTTAAGGAAAGAAGGGTAGCTTGGAAGGGAGGTGCTGAGGTTGCCACTCGTGATTCCCGAGTGAAGTCAGTGCAGTGTTGGCTGCAGGGAAGACTCTTCTCCTGCCTTTTCCATCGTTACAGAGCTAGGAGAGGTTTTAATGATGCAGGTTATAGAAATTGGGGGATGGTGATGTCGATGATGGCTGAGTACTCTCTGTTCAGTGCTCACCAGGTACCAAGCTGAGTTAATTTATTTAATCATCAGCCACCCCTTGGAGTTATTAAAATTGTTCTACAAATGAGGAAGTTGAAACAGGGAACTTAATTAATACAGAGAAGATGTGATGGAATTGAACTTTTGAAAATTCTTCCTTCAAACCCAGTTCCCAGTGCAGCAATCACTTTACTGTTTTTCAGCCTTCCCTTCCATAGAATTCCTTCTCCACCCCCCACTTCCACTTCATCTATCCTTTTTCCCATATTTTGCATTTCTTTTTCCATCTTTTCCTGTCTTACTCTGTATTTTTTTTAAATTTACACATACATTATTTTTTTTAAGATTTATTTTTATTTATTTATTCATACAAGCACTGGGTACAGTCAGAAGCATGGGAGGGTGAGAGAATTAACCAAAGCCAGAGCGGGGAGCAGAACAGGCAGACTGACGAAATACACTGCTGAGGGGAGCAGTGGGCGGCAGGAAGGATCTGCTGCACCATGTGGGACCCTCACCAGTGGCCTGGGATCAAACCAGCGCTGCAGCAGGCAGCTTCGCAGCCCAGCGCTCAACCACTGCACCACTGGGGAGGCCCTTACTCTGTATTTTTTAAATTCTTTTTACCCTTGTATTCCTCATCAACTTCTTCCATATGCCTCAATATCTTATTTAATTATACAAACAAATTCTTTAAATGCCTAGCATGTGCAGGACAGTGTGTGAGGCAAGAGAAATACAATTATGAACAACAGGTTCAGAGCCCCGTCATTTGGAGTTTACGTGCAAATAGAAATAGTAACTATTAAGGAGTATTAAGGGTTATAAAAGGAAAGTACATGATACAACAAGAGTCTGAAGTCATTGATGCATCCTGCAGATTCTTGGCTGTTTCCTTCCCCACTGCTTTCTCTCTAATCCATATGCTATTAATCTCAAGGATGATGTTTTTATAGCCCTAGAGCTAATCTCTCTGTTTTTTGTTATAGTGTGCCAATTCCTTCTCTACACACTGCCAGATTAATCTTCTTAATGCAGTCCTTTCTGCAGGCCACTCCCCTGCTTAAAAGATCACATACTATCTTCCTGATACTTAAAATGTCAACTGAACAAATCCAGCCTTCCATTCTGACAACCAGAAGTCCTATTTTCCCTATTTGGCCTTATCTCTAGCTGCTCTTCAGTAACACAGGACCATCCCAAATAATCTTGACAATATCGCAGTTCTTTTTTTTTTTTAATTTGTATTTATTTTGAAGAACTGGGGTACAAGCCAGAGGTGTCTGGGGTGAACGGATTCACCAGAGACAGAGTGGGGAGCAGAACAGGCAGATTTTACTGAAATACACTGCTGAAGGGAGCAGTGGGTGAGACAGAGGTCTGCTAAATATCATAGTTCTTAACCTATCTTACATTCTCTTTTCCTCATGCCCATGCTCTATGCCACTGCCTCATATTTGCTTACTTGGCTTAACAATTGTTTCCTGTTTGTGCCTTTTTATTCTCTATCTAGAAAGGTTTCCCTGTTAGTTACTAACCATGAAATCTTCAATACAGTTTTTAAAGCATCACTTTTTTTTTTTTAATCACATGAGGAACATGAATTTAAGGATCCAGTGCCAAGCAATACTTATTTAGGGTGTTAGGCTTAAAAACCAGTCAGTCCATTTATTCACGAGAGCCTGTTCTCTCTCATCTCCTCAAGAAAATCACTAAGTCTTCCCCAGTCTCGTCTGTACCATCGTTTTTCACCCCTCCCTCCGGGTAATTCCCATCAGCATAAAGATGAAAGTAAATAGTGAAGGTTCCTCTTAACCTCACTTCCCCTGAAAATCACCATCCCAGCTCTTAGCTCCCCATTACAAAATAATTCAGAGTTCTCTAGAATTGCCATCACCCATGACTTACCATTCTTTCCTGAGCTCAGTCCAGTCAGACCGGTATGCTTACCTCTACACTGAGGCTGCCTCTTGATCAAAGTTGTCAAAAACTCCATGATGTTTAATCAAACAACCCACCCATTTTCAGTCCCAGGTTTACTTAATCTACCAGCGCCTTTTGATAATGTCTTTAATGATCTTTCTTCTCTTGTCTTGAAAAATACTATGCTTTTTACTACTCACTAGTTTTCCTTATTCCTCCTCTGGGATATCTTTGCTTAAATTTTGATTCTTAAAAAATTACACTCTTTTTTTGGATCATTCCATGTAGGTTCATGACACCAAAATGTTTATCTCTGGCCTAGACCTTTCTTAGAACATTATATAGTCAGTGGTTCTCTCCATATCACTACTTGGATTTTTATGAGAAATCTTTACCATGTCTCAAACTGAACCCGGATCAACCCTCTCCACTCAACTGAATACCCTGTTGTCTTTTCCATGTCAACCAATCATGTTTCCATTCCTCTACACCTTGGAGTCATTATCAACTCCTCTTTCACTCATATGTTCATGCAGTTCTTCAGAAAATCTGGTTGGCTTCATCTTGGAAATGTTTCCAGAATCCCAATTCTTATTACCTCCACTGTAGCCACCCTGGTCCAAGTCAGTTGTCTTATTTGAATTGTACAGTAGCTTGCTGATTATTCTCTCTTGCTTCCTTAAACCTGTTGGGTGTGTGTGTGTGTGGGTGTGTGTGTGTGTATGTGTGAGCTTGTTACAGCAGTCAGATAAAGCTTAGATCACTCTACTCTTTTAAGATCCCTGTAGTGATTTCCCATTTTACTCAAAGTCAGAGAGCTTACAATGGTTGACTCCTCGCAAGATTTTCAAGTTTGTCTTCCTACCCTGTTAATGCCTTTGAGCTCCATTCTTACTACTTTAGCTCTTTCAGTGATCTTGATGTTTTAGGAATGATGTGTTGTGCACATTTTCATTGCTCATGCTACTCTTTTGCTACACCTCATTCTTCAATTTCACACTGTCATGCCTAGTCTGGCTGCTCCATACATTGGTATATTCTCTGGTGTTGCCTATTCTTTCTTCCTTGTTTCACCTTTTCTCTGTTCTTTAATACCTATGCCAAACAATTTAATTCTGATCTTTATTATTTGTTTGTTTCCCATCTCAAGAATGTCAGCTCCTGTGATGTGATCTTTGTTTTATTCCTTCATATTGCCTTCAGTCCTTAGTGCAATGGCTGACCCCATGATAAGTGCTTATTAAATGAATTAATGAATAACTGCATCTTTTCCAGCTCTTGTTCCAGCAAAGTTCTCAAGGACCAGTGCTACCATATTTACTTCTCACTGCATCTAGTAGTTGCACGGAGGGGATATGCAGTATATGCTTACTGAATGTCAGAATGGATTCTTTATCTTTTTTTCTGTTTTATATAGTGGTAGTTTAAAAGTTGTCCGGAGGGAGCTCTTGTTTCCTCTATTTTGTTATATTTTTTTAAAGATTTATTTATTTATTTATACAAGTGCTGGGTACAGTCAGAAGCACGGGAGGGTGAGAGAATTCACCAGAACCAGAGCGGGGAACAGAACAGTCAGACTGACGAAATACACTGCTGAGGGGCGCAGCGGGCGCGTCACAGGGGAGGTCTGCTGCGCCATGTGGGACTCTCGCCTGGTAGCCAGGGATCGAACTGGCGCTGCAGAGGCTGCATGCAGCTTCGTAGCCCAGCGCTCAACCGCTGCTCTACCAGGGGAGGCCCTGTTTCCTCTATTTTGAACTTACTATATATTGCCCTTATTAAACTCATCCCACTAAGCCTAACTCATATTCTTCTTCTTTGAAATAGACAAATCATCTCTCATAAATAGCTAGTACATTGAATGCTTACTATGTCAGAGTTTTAAGTGTTTAAAAAACATAAAGTCATCAAATCTTCATCCCTTTTATACCCAATCAGTGGCTCTCTTTCTGTCCCTCCAACATGGAAATTCTGGAGACCATATGTTTATGTAAACTTTAAAATTTGTCTGTTATCTCAATGCTTCAGTGCTTCACATTCAGACAAAAGTATGGCTCTGATGTGAGAGTGCCCATTAATCCCTCAGGGTCTGGAATGTTATTTAAATCTTATGAATCACTAAAAATTGGTTCGTCATCCTCAAATATAGTTCCACTTTCTTCTAATAGAATGAACTATAATATAGAAAGTATGTCTACTTTTCGTAGCATTCATGTGAATTTTTGCTTCTTGAATGCTGTGCATCTAATCATTAGTCATGATAATTTTTAAATTAACTGCAAAATGATATATGGAAAGTGATCTTGAATACCATTTAAATAAGCTTTAGTCATTTTTTAGTCATTCAGTCATTTAGCGTCTATAAAAATAAGCAAAAGATAAAAAAATAAGCAAACTTTTGCTTATTTTTCAAGTAGTATCATTATTCATCTTCTTTTTCTTTTATGTACTCCCTCTAGTGTTCAAAAATATGACAACTTATAATTAGCATACTCAAATACTCAAGAACAGACTTTAATGTAGAAATAGGGCCTCTTAACCTCATGTTATTTTGTTTTACTCAAGAGGAGACAGTGTCCAGTTAGACACTTTCAGCATATTGTATGAAAAGCAAATTATCTCTCCCCTTACCTGTGGTTAACCAATCATGTCTACTTTTTCATGTGCATGTTTTCTAGCTGTCCATCAGGCAGGATATTGGAGTTGTTAGATATGTTTTTAAGATCATACCATATCATAAATATTTCTTCAATTTTATATAACTGAAGTCTATGTGTTACTTGGGTAATTTGGATAGGAACAGAAACTTTCCCAAATGCTGAGTATATGTAAAATTAAAAAAAAGACCTATATTAATGTAAAGGAGTGTATTTGAACATGGAAATTAAAGCACTTAGAAATTGAGATAACTTTGTTTTGTCATATTGAAACAATATTTAAATACATTGCTTTCATACTGCCTTATGAAATAATCAAGATATCCCTAGGAATAACAAAAAGGTAAAAGGAAGTAATATATACTATTGGCAAATATAGATTTGTCATTGCTAATATATAGAAGATAATTTAAAATTGTAAAGTTAACTAAATTATTACATTTACCAGTTTTTATACAGCAGAGACTAGTGTTTAAAGTTAATATTTCTAAATTGACATATACTAATGTCATTTATAGGTGATTAATGTCCTTCAGGTTTAAACCTTTTTGAATAACTACTATTTCAGTTGGTCATTATAAGATAAGCAAAAAAGAAAAATACAGAAAGAATTATTTTCAATGACTTTCAGAGATACTGTTCTCTAAGCTCCATCTATTCCCTGAAGAAAGTACTTTGGTATTAAAATGATGAATACATTTTAAAATGGAATTCAAAACTCAACATTCACTGTGTACATTTCTTAAGGAAGATTTATATCTAGTACTCAAACCCCGTTCATTGCAGACTGGATTGTATGCCCTTGAAGAAACCTACATTTTTACATATATATAATAATATGACACTGCTTGTTTGTGTAGGATTGTTCCATTAGTTACAGACAGCATGCACCAAATGCTTGAGAGACAACATCTGCTTCTGAAGATGTCTAATGAACTCCATTACTCACCAGCACCCTCTGAGCTTCTGACATGCTCTGTGTTGAATACTGGGTTGGCCAAGAACACTTCTAAAATAAATCTTTTTTTTTTTTTTTGAGGGGGTGAATAGTTACTGAAAAACTATTCACAATTTTATTCATAATACTTTTTTGTCACTCCACCAAATAATGGCCCTCTCTTGTGTATTGATGAGTTAATCTTCCCTAATAGTTACCACCTATCATGTATGCTTAGCTGTTGCTTAATTTTGATGTTTGTAACCCTGTTATCTTCTTTCTGGTTCATGATCATATGTTTGCTCTCCTTGGAAAAATTGAAGAAAAAGGGATTTAATGGAAAACCACTACATCAGAGCAGAGTTGAACAGAAGAAAAACAGAACCAAGCCTGTCACTGTGTGTGAAAAATGTACTAATGAGCTTGTTTGGTATAGAGTTAGGACTCTATTATTATAAATATTTAGTGAACCTGAAGATAGGCCATTGTTTACTGAGTTCATGCAGGATGATGATTGTGTTAAATTGTGAGGAAAGATAAATCACTCATTCTTTAGTCAGAAGCCTTAATCTCCTATGCAGTTATAATACAAAGTTATGTTATTTCAATCTATACTGACAATAAATGCATGAGGACTGATTAAATTTGTGTCTTCAAAAGTGCTCCTCAGAAATGTGTTGTCCTGAAATACATTTTATCCATCAAGCATGGAGGTTGGTCCTTTGACTGATTTAATTCTCTCTGGTATCTGTTAATTTTCACATTAAACACAGACACTTTAACCAACTTCTTAAAATATATCATTACAGATAATGATTCCATTCTTAGTATAGAAGTATTTAGTATACATGTATATATCATAAAAACCTCCTGGAACATTTTGGAAGATATTTTGTTTTTTGAAACATGGAGATAATATTCATTTTATTACTATTTTACCTATAAATTATAGAAAATGCATTGCCCATATTTTAGGTAGAAAGTGATGCATTACATGGTAAGAAATCTAATTTTAAAATAAGATGTTTCTGTGATTTTAAGTAACACTTCTTAATAAAAGAGTTGTTTGTGTGCAGTACCAAAAACAGCGATAAAGAAAAAAAATAAGTTGTATATTTACTTGGACTGAGATGAAATTTGTCTTAGTTTTGTCAGAATAGTTTTCCTAAAACAAATTTTGAAATAGTTTAATCATTATACTAAAGTAGATTTTCAATACTAAAGAGAAACAAGAAAAATCCAAATAGGATTTAGTATCTGACTTATCGTTCTACCAAGAAAATGACTAATGGTTCATTTTTTTGTTGTTGTGACTGCCATACCTTTAGCATGTTTCTTTTTTTTTTTTTAATTTTCTAGAGGCATGTCTTATTTATCTATTTGTTTGTTTTTTTGTTTTTTGGTTTATACATGCACTGGGTACAGTCAGAAGCCAGGAGGGCGAGAGAATTCACCAGAGCCAGAGCGGGGAGCAGAGCAGGCAGAAGGACCGAAGTACACTGCTGAGGGGAGCAGCGGGCGGCAGGAGAGGTCTGCGCGCCATGTGGGACCTCCTTCGGTGGCCGGGGAGCAGCCGGGGATCGAACCGGCGCCGCAGAGGCCGCGGGCAGCTTCGCAACCCAGCGCTCAACCGCTGCGCCACCTGGGAGGCCCCTTTAGCATGTTTCTTAATGAAAGTTATCAGGGGAACAGATATTACCATTGTAATTGTTTAATAAGATATTTGCTATCTTTTTTTTTTTTTAATAGAGGCATGTTTATTTATTTGTTTGTTTGTTTTGTTTATACATGCACTGGGTACAGTCAGAAGCGCGGGAGGGTGAGAGAATTCACCAGAGCCAGAGCAGGGAGCAGAGCAGGCAGAAGGACACTGCTGAGGGTAGCAGCGGGCGGCAGGAGAGGTCTACGTGCCATGTGGGACCCTCCTCTGGTCCCTTCTAGTCAAGATGAATGTATGCCCCATTAGAGTAGGAAGCCTGTGTATTTTTTATATTGCTTTATCTTCTTAGCAGGGATCAGTGCTCCCAATTCATATATGGTCCTAGGAAAGTATAGGTGTACACTGAATTTAAACATTTTTTAAAAAGATTTATTTATTTATTTATACAAGCACTGGGTACAGTCAGAAGCGCGGGAGGGTGAGAGAATTCACCAGAGGCAGAGCAGGGAACAGAACAGGCAGACTGACGAAGTACACTGCTGAGGGGAGCAGCAGGTGTGGCAGGAGAGGTCTGTTGCGCCATGTGGGACTCTCGCTGGTGGCCGGGGATCAAGCCGGCGCTGCAGAGGCTGTGGGCAGCTTGGCAGCCCAGTGCTCAACCGCTGCACCACCAGGGGAGGCCCGAATTTAAACATTTTTGCCTTGACAATTATATTTACCTGACAAAGACTGAATAAAGAATCTGCAATATCTGAACCTCTACAATTTCCGTTCTCTATCAGGTTCTTTCTTGTTACTCATTATTTTATGATTCAGCTGTTGTTTTGGATCATGTAGGTTAGATTATCATGTAGCAATCAATTAGTCCTGACATATCAGTTATTTCACTCAACAAAGGTTTTTCCCCTATCTTGTTCTCTCCAAGGCAAGTTATTGGGGAGCTCTGCTGCAAAAAGAGACCCAGAAATTTAGGATACTGCTTCCTCTATCCTGGTTTTCAGGGGGGAAAAAGAATGTAGAGAGAACTTTCACTGTACTTTTGTCTTTTAGTGTGCAAGTGACACGGCTGGTTTCATGCATACACAACTGTAGCTCCAAGATAATGCACAGAAAATGAAGCCTCTTGTAAACCTAGATTTTCGAAGAAAATCTGTTGGGACTTGATGTATCTCAGGCGGGTCCACTCTTCCAGGATTCTTATTTTTCAAAGTAAGGTTTATAGAATGCTCATGTCATTGACTAGGTTCTATCACACACATAAAACATACACATATGCATAGAGTTTCTTGCATTACAGATGATTTGCCAAAGTCAATACATTTGGCATTATTTCCCAACCTTCTTGGAATAAGAGTTCTCCTTTTTGGAGGCCATCTGTCAGAATTATTATTCTGTGGAGTAATTTTAGAAAACCCTCTCCAGATCAAATAGATTGAATAAATGTCAGAATATGTCATTTAAAAAAGCCGAAACTCACATTTAGTGGAGACTTTAGACCACAGTGAACTTATGGATGTGTCACTTTTGGTTGTGCTTGTCAACAAACTTAAATAGAATAATAAATACCATTTAGTTTATCATAAAGACATTCCTCACACCTTACATCTCAGAGCATAGTCAAGGATGTGGAAGTAAATGTGGAAAGAAATGCCTGTTATTGACTTAAGTGATTTTTAAGTAATTTGTGAGAAGATCATGCAATAAAATAAATTTATTTTATTTCATTCAGTTCCAACTTGTTAGTTGGCACAACATATTTTTCACAGGAATAGCCATCTCTATACCTCAGTTATTCAAGATACGAATGAAGTTAAATTACCAGTGGCATGCTGTTTTTAAAAGTGTGGCAAATGCATAAAACATTTTAAATGATTGCCAGTCAAGTATTGTAAGTAAAACTATAATTATATTTTATTCCTTCAAACTCAAAGTTTCAGAAATCTGGGACTTTCAGAATATAACCTCCTTTCTGTCTACGTAAAATGGAAGAGAATGGTATAATGCCATTTTGAATTTATAGGGCAAAATATTTTTATTTCTTATTTTCTCTCAATAAGTTAGTGAAATAATTAGGAAGCTTATTACTAGTCTTTAAGTAGTTGCTTTAAATTGTGTATGCATATATTATATTATATTGTAATTTATGTCACATAATTTAAATATAATCCTGTGATTTAAAAATTATATGATATTTCATTGCCAGAAATATATTTGAGGACACTTGAGGACAAGAGATATATACATTTTTCCCTCCTAAAGTTCATGAAAATAATTTCTGTTCTTATTGAAATAAATTAACTGACTTGAGCACAATTGTTTTCAAATATATAAATTGTGTTACATTTTAAATGAGCATTTATGCACTCCACTAATTTGAAGTTACAGTGAAATTAAAAGCATTAATTAACAAAGCAGTTACATTTTAGGATATTTCTTATCCCATTTAGAAGAATGAATTTAAAGATATTTTCCTCAATATTATATAATAATTAAGGTTTTATAACAGTTCTCATCACAGTTTTCTTTAAATTGCTTTCCATAGTTCCAAAACAAAGTGGGATAATTAATGTTTATCCTCAGTATGAGGCAATTTATTAGTAAAATATCAAAGGACCCTGTGTGTATAATTAGGCATACTTTTCATCTTGTTTGTTGGAAATTCATTTTGGATGATGTGGAAAATGCCAACACATAACAGGGGTTAACAGGATTAGGTGCTCATAACAACTGCAGTTTGTACTTGCTGTGCATTTGCTCAAATTCACTTCGAGGGAAGCAAAGTATAGACCATCCAAAGTGAAATTGTTCATCATGAGTTAGTGAGCCTTATGTACACCTTGGTATGTTTTGTTTAGATTTATTTTAATGTTTATTTACTGTCACACAGAGTGTAGCATGAGAAGTCACTTGGAAAGAGTAGAAAATGAGTAGGGCCATTGCTTAGTTTTCTTGGAAATATTTAACAATGTATTAGAAATACTATGCCTTAGTAATTTTCTCTCGTTGTATTTTCTTTATTAACATAGGCACAAGACCTATGTGCACATGCTCTTTTCATTTTTATTCATTTCATTAAAAAAATCTACCAGTTTAAGGAAATGATGTTACTTCCCAGATCATAAAACTTTGATAACAAAATTGGTTAGGAGCATCTGATTCATTAATGAATTGGGATTACATAGTTACTGGTATATATAATATTACAAAATTGAAATGGGTTTAATAAATTACAATGTTCAATCTCTGTTCACCTTTACTTTTAAATCACATAAGGGAAACGCGGCGTTCACTTTTCTAAAGTTAATTTTTGAAACTACTATTGTTTTTCGTTTAATTTTTAGTTAAAACAAAAAATGGGCTATTGATTACTTTCTACTGTTTTATATCTAAATAGTATACTTTTTCCTATTCCCTATTTTATGAAAGTCTTCAATAACTTGGTACCATTATTTTAATTTAAGCTGTTTATTTTATGGTCATTGTAGATTCACAGGCAGTATATGAAATAATTTAAAGAGATAGTATTTTTTTAATTCATTATGCTCCAATGGTGTCTTTTTTTTAATCCAATAAGGCAGGCATATATATATATATATATATATATATATATATATATGAGAAAAGAAAATGCTTGCAAAGATACAAATAGGCAGGAAGCTTTACCTCTGAAAGGGACAGGCTTGTTAAGAGATTCATTGCTCTAGTGGGTAGTATTTTGAGAAACCATAGTAAAATACCACAACCTGAATATTGACATAGATACAGTCAAGATACAGAACAGTTCCATCTTCCCAAGGATCTCTCCTGTGATGATTTGTAGTGCCACTCACTTCCCTACAATCGCTCCTCCTCCCTAACTCCTGCCTGTCACTGATTAGTTCACCTTTTCTGCAATGTGACATATCAAGTTTGTGATATAAGTCATGTCACACCATATGTAACCTTTGACACAGGTTTTTTTAGACTCAACATAATTCTCTGGAGATTTATCCTGGTGTTTCTGGGTATCAATAGTTTGTTTTTATTGCAAACTAGTCTCCATGCTATATATATGTCAGACCTGCTTTACCTATTGAAGGATATCTGAGTTGTTGCCAGTTGGAATTATTATAAATAAAGCTGCAATTAACATTATGTGCAAATTTTTGTGTGAACACAAATGTTCATGACACTGGCATAAACGACGAGGAGTACAATTGTCACATTAATGGCAGTTGCATGTTCAGTTTTATAAGAACCATAGAATAGGGCCTCCCTGGTGGCACAGGGGTTAAAGACACAGTACTATCAAGCTCTCTCCAGCCACTGCAACATGAGTTGGATCCCCTGCCAGGGGCATAACCTAGATGGCACAGCAGACCTCTCCTGTCTCGCCCTCTGCTCCCCTCAGCAGTGTATTTCAGTCCATCTACCTATTCTCCTCCCCATGTGTCTATGGGAAACCCTCTTACCCCCACACTTCTGGCCTACACCCCAGTTCTTATATGCATGAATAAATAAATCTTAAAAAAAAAAAGGAGACTCCCTGGTGGCACAAGTGGTTGAGCACAGCGCTGTGAAACTGTCAGCAACCTCTGCAGCACAGGTTCGATCCCGGCCAGTTGGGGAGATACCCACATGGTACGGCAGACCTCTTCTCTCTTGCCCCCTGCTCCCCTCAACAGTGTGTTTCATTCAGTCTGCCTGCTGTGTTCCCCCTCCATCTTTGGTGAATCCTCTCACCCTCCGTGCATCTGGCCTGTACCCCGGTTCTTGTATGCATGAATAAATAAATCTTAAAAAAAAAGAACCATAGAAAAATTCTCGATCCCATCAAGAATATGTGAATAATCCATTTTCCCAGTTTTATGCATTCTCATCAGCATTTGATGTTGTCAATATTTTTGTCTTAGCCATTCTGATTGTTGTACAGTGATATTTTGTTGTGATTTTAATTTGCATTTTTATTTCAATTTCCTTAATGATAGTTATAGAACTTTAAAATCACTTGTTTTATGTTGTGCAAGTTGAAGTTATTTATTTGTGTTTTTCAAGAATTGATCCATTTCACCTATTTGTCACTTTTTTGTCAGTAGAGCTGTTGAAATGGGTATGCCTTTATTATTCTCATATCAGTAGGACCTGTGTTGGCATTCCTGGTTTCATTCCTGATATTTGTATTTTATATTTTTTTCCTTATTTCTTTGTCTGTCTTTAGAGATTTGACAGCATTACTGATCTTTTCAAATTGATTTTCTATGTTGTTTTATGTTTTGATTTCATTGATTTGAATGAGTTGATTTGATTTCTGCTATTTATTATTAGCTTTCTTTTAATTTTGATTTATTTTTTTTGTTCTACATTTTTGAGATAGGAGCTTAAGATATTAACTCTGTACTTTTCATTTTTTCTAATATAAGCGTGTAGTACTACATGCTTCCTTTTTAGTTTTCCTTTAGCTATGACCCCCCCATATTGCATTTTAATTTTCATTTCTGTTTACTTTTTAATTTTCCTTGAGTCCTTGTTTTTGACCTTGGAAGTTAGAAGTGTATTGTTTGGTTTGCAGATATTTGTAGTTTCCCACATTCTCTTTTTGTTACTGATTTCTGGTGTGCTTCTACTGAAGTTAGAAAACATACTTTGCAAGAGTTAAGTTCTGCTAATTAGTTGAGTTGCTTTTTATGAGCCAGAATATGGTATATTTTGGTATCTGTCCTACAGATACTTCAAAATAATGTGCCTCCTGCTGTTGTGTGTCTTCTATGATTAGATCTTTTTAGTTGATGCCTTGTTGAGGTCTTCTTTATCCTATCATCCTTGATGATTTTATGTCGGCTTGCCCTATTCATTTTGACAGAAGGGTGCTGAATTCTCTGACTATGCCTGTTTTTCCTTTTAATTCTATCGCTTTTGCTTCACTTGTTAGCAACTCTATTTTGGTGCATATACATTAGTATTGCTTTGTCTTTTTTAGTGGATGGATCTTTTAATCATTGTATAATGTTCATCTCTTTCTCTGATATATGAACAGGTATCTTTTTGTTTTGAAGTCTACTTCACAAAACTCATAGAATTATAGCCACTCTTAATTTTTTTTTTTAATTAGTGTCTGCGTTGTGTATCTTCGTCCATCTATCTATATTGTATTTAAAGCTACAAGTTTCTTGTAGTCAGTATAAATTTGTATCATTAATATCATTAATTGCTTTCTTTTAATTGATGTATTTAGACCAATAACATTTAACATGGTTATTGACATGTTGTGGCTTAAGTCTTTCATTGTAGTTTTTGTTTTCTGTTTATTCTTTGCTTTTCATTTCTCTGTTCTCTTTTTCCTGATTCCTTTGTTATTTTAACATTTTAGAATTTAATTTTGTTTAATCTATAGTATTTCATTTATAGTATGTTTATCTCTTCATGTAGTTTATTATTTTGGTGGTAATTCAAGTTAATGTATTATATATGCATAGTTTATCCCAGTCTATTTGTGTTGTCATTTTATTAGTTTAAGTATAATAGAAGCCTTACCTCCCCAAACACCCATCGTGTTTTTGCCGTAAATATTTTCTGTGCATATGCTTAGAATCACACCAGACAGTGTTGCACTTGTGGTCTTTGAACTTGCCAATTAAAGTAATGCTATATGGGCCTCCCCTGGTGGCGCAGGTGGTTGAGCACAGCGTTGTGAAGCTGCCCGCAACCTCTACAGTGCCAGTTTGAATCCCACATGGTGCATCAGACCTCTCCTGTCTCGCGCTCTGCTCCCCTCAGCAGTGTATTTCAGTCAGTCTCCCTGTTGTGTTCCCTGCTCTGTCTCTGGTGAATCCTCTCACCCTCTCGTGCATCTGGCCTGTACCCTGGTTCTTGTATGCATGAATAAATTAATCTTTAAAAAAAAGTTATATAATAAAGAAAAAATAAAGTAAAGCTATTAGGCCCTCCTAAGTGGCGCTGTGGGTTGAGCGCAGTGTTGTGAAGCTGTCAGCAGCCTCTGCAGTACGGGTTCCCGGCTGGCCAGAGAGATACCCACATGGCGTGGCAGAGATCTCCTGTCTTGCCCACTGCTCCCCTCAGCAGTGTTCTTGGTCCATCTGCCTGTTCTGCTCCCTACTTTGTCTCTGGTGAATCCTCTCACCCTCCCGCGCCTCTGGCCTGTACCCCAGCTCTTGTATAAATAAATAAATCTTTAAAAAAATAAATAAAGTAAAGCTTATGAGAAGAAAATAAGAATTATGCAAGCAAGTTCATGATAAATTCTATATATTTTATATTATTTTATGTATTTTATAGATTGAGTATAATTTAATGCTTGAAAAATTACTTTGTTATTTTATGATCTTATTCTTATAACTAATGAGCATTTAAAAACAAAGGGAGTGACTATAATATGAAAGACATGAAAAAATAAGGTTAAAAAGGTTAAGTCTTCCCCCTAAAGGTTCAGGGAAGAGGCATTCAACTTAAATTATTGATAGAAACAATAAACTTTTAATTTGAAGTAATATAAAAATCTTTGCATGAATATATAGAATAAATGTTCTGAAAGGGATTAGGATGGTAGAAATGTGTAGAATTAATAACTTAATGAGGTGATCTTCAGAGCTGGGTTTACTCTGTGGATGGCATATTTAATTAAATTACTTGAATTAAATTTATTGAACATTGCTTCTGATTTCTACCAGTAACTATTAAGTGGAAATAGGTTTCATATGATAGTATAAAGAGGAAATAGTATAACCATCAAAAGTTTAAGTAGGTGGCACATATTTCTTTTGTCTAGGAAAAAAAGAAGTAACTTGGGGATAATGCACAGCATCAATTAAATCTTAATAAGCAAAGATTAACTTCTAAAAGTAAGTCTAACTTATGATGGTTTGATGAGAAAGTAGGTAATTTGCCACTTTTATTTTTTGCACTTACTCCTTTAAGGGAACATCTTTAATAAGAAATATAGTCTCTGTAGTTTAATGGACATTTGCATTAAAAAGGTATTGTCATATATTGATTCAGGTCTCAGTCATAGAAATGAATGGAACCGTGCATGTTGGAAAAAAGTGCAGAGAATGTGATACAGTGGTTCATTAAAGAATAAAAAGAATCACCTAATATAAATATGGAAAACCAATGTGGTGGGGAGCAGGGAGAAGCTTGTGAAGGTATAAATTAGAAACTAAGCTTGTGAAGGTATAAATTAGAACAATACTTATGTAGGGAAATATGTCATTATATATCAGAAGCCATGCAAATCTTTTGTTTTGATCATCCCACTTAAAAGAATCTGTTTTAAGGAAGTAAAAAAGCACAGAAACTTTAAATAAAAATTATGCAGCAAAATATCTATATCAGTTGTTCTGTTTCATACTTTTCCTTGTTTATGTTACTGAATGCAGGTCTTGGTTTCCCTTAGCCAATAAAAGGAAACAAAGTTTGAGGAGAAGGAAAGTAGTTTAATTTGTTGTCAAATTGAGGAGGGCTGCAGACTTGTGTCTGAAGATACCCCTGGCTCTTTGGCAGAGGACAGGTGTATTTATTTGGAGTTTCAAGGGGATAGAAGGGGAGTGGACAAGGGTCAGCATGTTTATCCTTACAGCTGGCCGACAGGTTGACAGGTTGAATCCAGCTTGCTTTTGCCATCACCTGCTTGTAAGCTACTCAGCATGCTATCTTCCTAATCCCCTGTTCTCTAGGATTGTAAAAAAAACATGGTTGTTAAGCCTAGAGGGTAAATGAGGAAATGAGAGGGTCTATCTGCTGGGACAGAGAGAAAAGCCCTTCATTCCTGTTTCATTCATTAATTTCTTCATTATTTTTCACTTATTTATCTTTTCCATTGGACAACGAAAGTATTATGTTCTTAATAAAGAAATGTAGTAATCATTATTTGGGGGAGCATATATTAAAACTGCAATCTTTCAATCATTGAAGCCCTATAATGTAGCCAATCAAGGGCTAAATGTTCTTGCTCTCTTTGTCATTCTTCAAGCAGAAGTCCCTTTAATTCTTCCTTGTGTCTGTGACAGGGATGTTTTAAATGGTAGAAAACAGAAGCTGTGGTAGAAGGACAGGACAGCTGATATATTAAGAGGCTCTGTGAGCTTAAAATGCAAGGACATTTGATGTGGGTATCCAGAAGTCTTGGTTTGGATTCCAGCTCTGTTACTAACCTTGGACAAGTCTGTTAATCCTTCTGGGAGACAGTTTTCTTTTTATTAGTTGAAGCAAATGATATTGCTGTTTTTATTAGTGAAAACAATGCCATACTAATAATTTCTCTTTTAATCTAATAAAGTGAGCAATAGAATTTCTCTTAGCATAAGTGATCTATGAGTCTGTTATAGAATTAATGTTGATTTTTCTAGAAAACACATTGTTTATTGTTATTCAAAATTTTGACTTTTTTTTTTTTTAAATTTAGAAACTTTTTTTTTTTGTTTGTTTGTTTGTTCGTTCGTTTTGTTTATACATGCACTGGGTACAGTCAGAAGCGCGGGAGGGTGAGAGAATTCACCAGAGCCAGAGCGGGGAGCAGAGCAGGCAGAAAGACCGAAGGACACTGCTGAGGGGAGCAGCGGGCGGCAGGAGAGGTCTGCGCGCCATGTGGGACCCTCCTCTGGTGGCCGGGGAGCAGCCGGGGATTGAACCGGCGCCGCAGAGGTCGCCGGCAGCTTTGCAACCCAGTGCTCAACCGCTGCGCCACCGGGGAGGCCCTCAAAATTTTGACTTTTAGGAGGTAATGGAGCCTCTCTGATCATTGAGTCTTCTCACATCAAACTTTCAAAACTGTTATCTAAGCTAACCTTTAACTTATCATTTAATTTAAGAAATCTTTTCTTGGTTCCAAAATCCCATATTATGATCACATACATAAATAAAATACCAGGGGATCACAGGTTAAAAAATAGTTTAATAGATGCATATTCATTGAATCTTAGTTAAATATTTCATTCTACCAATATAAGAAAGATTAAGAATCAATTAGAAAGAAATCACTACTGAACATTTTTGTGAATGTCATAAAAACCTGAAAAAACTTAGATTTTGGGGGCTAAAGTATTTTATTTTGGATGAAATGAGGGAAAAGGAGAAAAGCACATATCATAGAAAAATATTGCTTTAAAATGCAAACGATAAAGATTTAAAGATTTTTTAATTATGCTATTTAATTCACTCATAATTTCTATAAAGTGACATAATTTTACATGGTCCCATGGATAGGAAAATGAGTTTCTGATAGAGTAGTGTGTGTGCCCTCATAGAAAAAAATAGATGCTGAGTTACTGTGGGGGAAATGTGGAATCCCATTGCTTACTCCTAAAATATGATGAGAAAACAAGGCAGAGAGTTTCAGATGACATCATGGGTTGAGAACATATCAATACCTTGTCACTTAAATAAGACTCATACTTTTTTGGGGGTAAGAAGTGTAAGATAATTCATTTAGAGACATGGTGGTGTTGACAGACTTTCCGGTTCCTCTTCCACCCTCTTCTTCCTGTTTCTCTGGCCTTGGTGCTGATACTACTGGATGTAAACACCCTGCTATATTGTGTCATCTCAAGTGGAAAACGTGTCACTGGTGTCACAGCATTATTATATCCTGGTGGGCACAAACCAAGATGGGTGATAAGAATTCCTTTGAATTCCTACCAGGTGTTTCTTTTACCTGTGGTAGGTAAGTTACTCACAAAATTATGGGGAAATAGCTAATGCTTTATTCCCTAGTACCTTGAGACTACCTTCTTGTCTGTCATATAGTGAACTGACATGTTGGAAAGAAAATATTTTGCTCCAGTTTTTGAAAAGTACTTCAAATTAAAGAAAAATAAAGAGTTAATGGGCCTCCCTGGTGGTGCAAGGGGTTAAGCACAACACTGTGAAGCAATCCGCAGCCTCTGCAGCACTAGTTCCATCCTGGCCAGGGAGCTACCCACATGGCGTGGCAGACCTCTCCTGTCTCGCCCGCTGCTCCCCTGAGCAGTGTATTTCGGTCAATCTGCCTGTTCTGTTCCCCATCATGTCTCTGATGAGTCCTCTCACCCCTGCATCTCTGGGCTGTACCCCAGTTCTTGTATCCATAAATAAGTAAATCTTAAAAAAAAAAAAAGAGTTACCTTCTGTAGAGTTGACATGATAATGAACACTTATCCAAGAAGGACATAGCCTCTGGGAAAACATTATGATGTTGGGGAAGAGAGAAGTTCCCACAGGAATTTAGCAAAGGACACCAAGCCAATTTGTTGTTGTCCTGCACTGTGGGCCCCAGCAGCTGCAGGGGTGCTCTCAGAAGCCCCAGCTCTGAATGGGGTAGCACCATCTATGGCATTTCTGTGCTGCTTTTACGCCTATCAGATGCGCATGCCTGAGAGTCACACACTCTGATAACCACCTGCACTGTCACATTGAATCCTCCAGGGCCACCTGTCAGAGATCCTTGGGCTAATAAATGCTCACCACAGTCAACAGTTTGATCCTACTAACTCATAGAAACAGGGAAGTAGTTGATGATTAAAGACAGGAGCTCTTGTGTTTGACAGCAGTACCTTCTTTTTTTTTTTTTTTTTTTTTTTTGTGGGACCCTTGCTGGCCGGGCATCGAACTAGCGCTGCAGAGGCTACGGGCAGCTTCGCAGCCCAGCACTCAACCGCTGCGCCACCAGGGGAGGCCCCCTTCTTTTATTTTATGGCAGGACCACTTCAGGTTCTGAAGAATTCTCTCCACTGGGAATTCTTTTTTTCTACACATTTAGAATATCTGGAGAATCAAAATGTGTTTCAGTAATTTCGGGAATAATACTAAAAAGAATTCAACATGTTTAGTTTAATTCTCTCTTTTCCCTCTCCCACTCTCTTTCTTTTCCCTTGCCAAACACTTTTCTGTGTACTGGAAATGAGGTTCAGGATAATATAAACTTAATGAGGCTTCTCATAAGCATTCGAATTAAAAACGCTAATGTCTAAAGAAATACTTATGGAGTCCTTAGTAAAGAAACCATTTCTAATCCATTTGGTTGTTAAAGCGTTCCTGAGCAGCTGCAGCAAAAACAATCCTAGTCCTGGATCAGATGTTTAGCAGGAATTGGCTACCTTGACCATGTCTGAATATGGCTCTGTCTTCTGTTTGGGCAGGTGTCTAATCACAACTGGACTTCCCAAATGGATGCCTTTGCACCCCGCTTAGCAAATGGAGAGGCGTTAAGTAACTGAAGCTGAACGTCTAAACCATAGCACCCCAAAATTTACTTTAGGATTGTTAATCACAAGAATGACCAAACTATCTATCACTGGAGGATGAAGGTTATAGACATGTGGTAGTTGTATAATTGCCAGTTTTTTAATGGAAAATGTGACATGGGCTGTCCTATTTTCCTTTTATAACAGATTACTACAAGGTAAAGTTTTTAATAGTTTGAAATCTTCTGGTATCTTTCCTCTTGGAGTAATTTCAAAAGCAACACAACATGGAAATTGTTCATGAGTTATTCATCATGTCTACTTTAAACTTATATAATATGTACTTTTTAAACTTACTACTTTTCTTCTGAAAGCATATGTTTTTGTATCTGTTTTTACATGTACATAATATTTATTTCCCTGTTTCGTATAAAATGTATCTTGTTAGGTCCTATTTACTTGTGAACTTGGAAATACTGTTTCCCAGTGGTGGAGCTCTTAAAACAAATGAAGAAACATATATCCTGCACACAGTCTGTATGGCATTTTCACATGGATTACCTTTTTGTCACCACCTGTGTGTTCTTGTTTTAATTTGGGTTTTTTTATGAAAAAATAGCTTTAGGTTGTATTTAAAACTGCATCCATCTTCATCCCATCTTATGAGGAATAAGCAAGTACAGTCTTAATTTAGAAGAAATCCTTGCAAACATTCTTGCAAGTGCAGTCTTATGTCAGAAGACATCTTTGCAAACAAGAGCACATTAGAATATACTTTATCAGCCATTTCTAAATAATGTTTAAAGGTTTCTGATAGAGACGTAGTCTGATGTACAAGGGATATGTATGGAATAGAGGCTGAACTGATTAATTAGTACCAATTAGAACTGTGTTCAAGCTACAAATTATAGAAAACCTGATTAACGGTGGCTTATATTTATGGTGGTGATTTTTCTTACATGAGTTGACAGGCTTCCATTCCAAGACCATGGCAACACATTCAAATTGTCATCAGACACCCTCCTCTACTTTTATCTTTCTGTTTCTCTACTCGTGCCATGTGGCTTTCCCCTTATAGTGGCAAGATGGATGCTGATGCTGTACCTCCAGGCATCACATCAGTTTCCAGACAGAAGAAGGGAGAGGAACAGAAGGCTACATAGTGCTAAGAGGTTGCCACCTGACACTGTTTCTTGAAAACAGTTTCCCTATCTGTCCCATCTCATTGTCATAGTTGAGTGCTATGACCAGAAGGGAACTGTAAAGAGGAATATTCTATTGAGTAATCTGGCCTCACCAGAAGAAGGCAAGGCCATTTGGATGCCTTTGGGGGACTAACTCAGTATCTGCAACTCTATTCATTTCAGCTTTCTGTCTACTTTAAACTGATACACTGTATACTTTTTAAACTTACTGCTTTTCTTCTGAAAGAGGACAGGCCAAATATCCAAAGAAGCAAATTTGATTTTTAGAGATAGCTAAGTAGCGACTCTACTGTCATTCTAATCATTGAGTAATTTGGCTCAGAGTATATAGCAATTTTCATTTTAGAGAATATATTCAGAAACCTGAAGAAACTAGGTACATAAGTGAACTCTCCCCTCCTAATATATAACAATTGCAGTTTTATGAGACATGTTTTTCCACATTTATAATCTTAAAAATTTTAAAGATTTATACTCTCTAAGGCACTTTTAAGATAAATATATCCATGCTGTTGTTTAAAGTGAGCATTAGCATTTATTTCTATTTTTTTATGCTGAATGTCCAGAAAGACATTACTGGACATAACTTCAATTAAAAAGCAAACTTTTCAGTGAAAATTTTTCCTAATTTATGAGCACTGTTTCCATTTGAAAAACCTTATATTTAGCAAACATGGCAAATATTTGAGTGTGTGCAAAATACATGGCATATGTCAACAATTAATCTGATCATCTTAGAGAGAAGCATGATTCCTTCGGGCTTAACAAGTCCAGTCCTTATCATTTTAGGAGACAGCAGTAGTGAAATGTTAGACTGCCATACTGTAGGCCTGGCCTGTATATTTAAATGCTGAAGAATATAATTCAATATGTTGGTCATTGTTATTATTCCATTTTTCTTTTTTTGGTATATTTTACTTAAAAGTGCCTCTTTTTCTAGTATACAGCTATAAGCTTCATCTGTTTTAAGATAGAACTTGAACTTTGGATTCAGAGTACTATGTGCAAATAATTTACGACCATAGGGCCTCCCTGGTGGCGCAGCGGTTGAGCGCTGGGTTGCGAAGCTGCCCTCAGCCTCTGCAGCACCGGTTCATTCCCAGGCCACCGGCGAGGGTCCCGCATGGCATGCAGACCTCTCCTGCTGCCCTCTGCTCCCTCAGCAGTGTACTTCGGTCCTTCTGCCTGCTCTGCTCCCCGCTCTGGCTCTGGTGGATTCTCTCACCCTCCCGTGCTTCTGACAGTACCCAGTGCTTGTATAAATAAACAAACAAATAAATCTTAAAAAAAAAAAAATTAGGACCATAATTTACATAATAAATAATTAGTCAAGTTACTGCTAAGTAGTTATTAGCTTCTGTTTTCTTTTGGAAATGGGAACATTACCATGTCTTTCTTGAGTTCTGGCCTTACTGTTACAGAGCAGCCCCGATATTGAGCGGGTTGCCTGGCTGTGGGTCCTCACCCACGCGCTTACAAGGGACTTATTAATACTCCACTGCAGGCACACACAAAAGGTTAATAAAAGGTTTATTTACAAGGGGAAAGGAATTGAGGAAATGTACAACTCAGGGAGAAAATAGGGAAATAAAGTCTTTAATGCGTCCTACCCGATCCCAGAGCTGGAAACCCAAAGGCACTCTCAGAGCTGGCCGCGCGCTGTGAGCTGGCAGAGAGCCAAAAAGGGACCCCCCCCCCAAAGCCCACGTGTCTGGTTTTATACCAAACCTGGCTGTTTAACCCCACCCTCAGGTCCCAACCACCTTCCCTTTGGTGGTGATGGGATTTGGAGTTCCCAGTGTCTTTTGGCTTTGGTCTGGAGTGGAGTCCACAAAGACTGTATGGAATTAGCTTTAGGACATCCTTTTCCCCCTAACATTAGTTCCCTGAGATGAATGTGTGAGATTCCTAGCACAGAGCCTGTGTAGAAGAGAGGCTCTGATTTCCTTTCTGTCCCTTCGTTTTTATCCCTCGCTCTTTGCTTTCATACCCCAAGGTTTCTAGATCTTTCGTAGATTGGGGAGGGGGAGCACAGTGGGGGCAGGGAAAAAGCACATTAGGTAACTCTCAGTGTTTCCATGTCCTTCTGGAATGTTCAGTTATGGCCCTTTGGTCTCGGAGATCTTTGGGACAGCAGTTATTGCCGAGAAAAGAATATCAGTTTGATTTGCTTTTTAGAGACTTTCAAAATTCTGTCTTTCTGGGTTGGTACACTGGATGCAAGGCCATGCATCCATAGCAGGTGGTGGTAGGTACCCTCTATCCATTCCCTCTTCCTTCCTTCATGCCAGACTCCCGCTTCAACTGGAAATGCTAATGGGCCTGGTAAATCACCAGTCTTTTTGGCTTTTTCACTGAAATGCAGGTCAGTGATCTCTAAGTCCAAGTTGTTTGTGAGCACTTTCAGGAAAGGGAGCAGATCCAACTGCTGCCTGGAATAGGGATAACTTGCCCAGAGATACAGTTGCCCAAGCCCAAGAAGGTGAAGGCCACACATGGAGAAAGGTGACATCTGGAATATTTATTCCAATCTTCATGTCCTTGTTGTGTCATCCCTGAATTGCTTAAAATTGGATCTTCTGTTAGTGAACTTGTGTGTGCTGAATGCTGTGCTATTTGGTGATTTTTTTAAATGTGCAATTGAACACAATTTTCAACTGTTATAATCACTTAGAGTAAAATGTGTAGAAACTCATGGCAGTTTGCCCTCTTTCATAACCATCTACTGCAATATAATAAAATCAGTTTCGTTTAGACACATAATCTAGGAAGCCTCAGTTGCTTTGGAAATTATCGTAGAAGAGAAAGACTTTAGAACAATGGTATTATCTCTTTTTTTATCATTAAATTCCTGTATTTGTAGGCTCAAGTTTGTCTTCTAGACACAGAATATAGTATAAAACCTATCTTTACTTAACAGTGCTTTCAGTGGGTGAAATCCTTCTGCAAACCCTGTACTTTTCTACTTTGAATGATTTGCCCATATAAAGTTAATATCTTAGGTTTAAAAACAGTAGTTTGGGGCCCAAAGCTGTTATGTAATTGTGAGCTGCTTTATCAAACGGTGAATATCTCAAATATATAATGGTGCCTGTAAATACATTAAACAGAATTTCATTACAGATACTAGCATTATCATCTGAATTTAAATATGTATTGCTGTATGATTTTCTGCTGTATAACCCATAACTTCAGTTGGGTAGGTTTGGATGGTGAAATTTTGGTTAGTAAATTAAATTTATAAAGTTGAAAATATATACTGATGGAACTGGCTCTCTGTGAAATCAATTGTTGGTTCAGATTATGTCACCCCATCTTATGTTTATGTTACCGGTGAATCTGGGTAGTGAATTTCAAATTAGCTGGCAAAAGGCAGTAGCCCAGTAAATCCTTGTCTTTTACTTTTACGCGTGTTTCGTGTTTCTTGTATTCATCTCGTAAATGCTCTAACTCACATGCTTTGTGAGCAGTGCAGGCCCACTGTGGTGTAATCATACATCTGCAGGCCAGATTTTCCCCTTGGCTTCTGTTGAGTTCTCTGTATCCATCTGTGGGGCTGTTTACAACCTTATGTGTTTGGTATCATGTGAAAATAAAAGGATTGGCTGAGACCACAGAAGATGGATGGCAAGTCATTTTGGGCAACTGACAGTTTTCAGTTGGATGCAGCTGCCTGTGAGAGTGAGCTGAGCTGCTGAGGCTGTTTTTCTGAGCGTGAGGTACAGGGTGGAATGCCTTAAAAGCCGTCCGCACTTTGGATTTCTGTCCATTGACCTCTCTTTGCATCATTCTTCACCGTCGAGTGTACTGGCATCTCGGCACTTCTTGGGGTAGAGGGATGATTTAAATTTGAGAAGAGTAGCCTGCTGGTGCCTGTTGAATTTTTGTTCTCTTTCAATGTTAAATGCCCCCAGAGTTTTGCCCTATCCTATTTGAGCTAGAGCAGGAGGAAGTTAATGTGAACCAAAGTTGTCAGGTGAATATCAAAACTGTTCCATTTTTATTTTATCTCTTCAATCAGCTTCCATTAAGAGTGAGCAAATAGCCTGCTAAATTGAACTTTGTATCAGTGTTGAGTAATACGTAATGACCTGTCAGCATTTTGGATTTTTTTTTTTTTTTTTGTCAATTCCACATGCCAGGCTTCTGGTGTGATAGAACCACTGGTTTCCTATTTACTATACTGCCCTTTACCTGTGCAGGCTTGCACGAACACATCAAAAAGGCTTCTTCTTCCACAAGGAGCATTTCAAAGGGAGCCATTCCATGACAGGCAAAGAAATTCTTAGAGTAGAATGACCAAAGTGGAGTAAATACATGTTGTGTTTTTGCTGGGCTTGTTATTTCAACTTTTTTTTTACCTTCATTTCTCAGCTCTAAACTGAGAGAATGATTTATGTCTGCTTCCAAAGTGATAGTCCTGTGAACAACATTTTTGTGATTGGCAGAATACTTTTTGTCCTCAGAAAGCTGCTTAAATGCTAAATAACATTCAACATGGTTGCACAGGAGCTTGTTAATGTAGGGTAGGATGTCGTTCATAATGGAAATATGAGAAATGGATAGGTCTTGACAGTTGAAACTGCTCCTCCTTTAAAATTGCTAAAATGAAAAATTACTGTCTGGCATGGTTATTATGGTGTAGCAGTCTGCTGTCATGGAGGGATTATTTTGCACTTCATGTGTGGAAAAGGCCCACGTCCCATGAACTGTCATCTGTACCTGCCTATTGGATGTGAGACATGATACGATGCCATGGTTTCCTCAAACTGTCAGAGGCAACCTTACCTGGCAGCGAAGGAGATGTGGTGGGCTGGGTGATGAGGGGAGTTTGAAAACCACTTAATTAGATCAATGAATTCACCTTGGCATGGTCCCCAAATTGGTATATCTAGAGAATTTCTGTTGATCTCATCCCTGGACTTCACCCAGCGTCAATAGGTAATTAGTGTGCCATCTACAAGTCTGACAAAAGGTGGGCGAGGAGTCAGGAGGCCCAGATGCCCCTTCTCCTTCTGCCACGCATGAGCCACGAGCCATGCATTTAGCTCATCTGGGAAATGTGTGGGCTTCCTCTCGCTGCTTGTTTGGAAACACTAATATCATTTGGATGGGAATGCAGGGTGATATTATGTGATGTGGTGGGTTTTTCAGCTTTACCATCTCAGAAATCTCATTTATTGGCATACTGCATGTGAATCTGTCTCTTAGGATCTCCCACACAAGCTCCCAGAAACTATTGAATAAAAGCAGAATGCCAGTGTATTAATGTAGAGTGAGAAATAGCATTACCAAAGGAGCCATCAACTTTTGGCTTGCTGATTTTCTCCCTAAAGGCAAACTCCTTGGGAGGCCAGAATATAATTAAAAGTCTGGACAGGTTGCATGAAATCAGTTTAAGTTGAATGGCATCAATCAAGGTAACTTAAGTCATGCAAATAAGTTAGATTTGCCCCTGGGGCCAGAGAGAACACTTCCTGGAGCCAAAGAATTTCCTGTCTTGGATAGGCCTCTGAGAATGTTCATTTTCTGCAACTTCCATTGCTAACTCTCCTGTGACTCATTCATTATTGTTGATTTTAGTCACAGAGTCGCTGGTTTTCCATATCTGGGAGCCATGTCTGCCTCTTCAAAATGAGTTGCCATATCTTTCTCTGACCTATTGTGAGGTGACTTTATAATTTAATTTTCAGAAGGAAGCCTTATTACATTTATTTCTAAGTTCTTGGTAGAATTTTTCCTCATAGCCCCTCCCCTACTAGCACTGTCTATTTGAGATTAATTCACTGTTTACAGAACCCAGTTTTAAGGCAACTTTCCATTCACCTGATGTGTTTATTTGGGAGGTTATTATTGTTTAAGAGGCAATTAGACTTTTTAGATTTTACTCTCCTACAGAAAATAAAAAAAAAATCAGATTCCTTGACAACAGAGAAGTAGCATGATCTTCCTGACAGTTTAGTGTCAAAGAACAAGACCCCCCTCACCCCCCACACACCCACAAACAGAAACCTTGAGGAACTTCTCTCGATGTGTCAGTTCCCATCAAATTGGGTTATTTTAGGAAAGTAAGGAAACCTGCCTCTTCTGGGGATCTTCTAGGAAAATGAACAACCATTGTTCATTTAAAAGCTTTGGTGAAGGAGAAATCTGTTTGAAGTCCCTGAACCTCACAGTCAAATTATGCAGTCTTTTTTAACGGCAGCAATTAGATAATGCTTTATTAGTGTGGTTAAGAAACCCTGAGAGGAAAGGTGTTCATGGAGTTTCAGAAACTTTCCCCACCACTGCATTGCTAAATTTCAGCCCTGCCCTAGATTCAGGCGACTGCTCGTAGGCTTCCAGCTCAACCCAAAATCTCCGGCTATTCTTGGGATCCCCTTCCATTGACCTATCCCCCCTCCACAGTTCCCACCAGGGAGAGTGTGCAGGACACACATCTCCGCCCTTCCTGTGTCCATGGTCCCTAAATTTTCTGCAAGGCGTGACTTTCCATGTTTCTGCAGCTTTGGGCTACAGGGGATTTAGTCCATAACAGATCACAATTGCCTGGCTGTGGTCCTACAGTTAACTAGCAAAGTAAACAGTCCTGAGGATGGAGCCAAGAACTGCCAGGAACGCTGGGTGTCTTCTCTACAACCTGCTGTATGGAAATCCCTTCCTCGGTGGTATTTGCTTCTACCCACTCTTCCCAGACATGTGGAGAGGATGGATGAACTCCATCTTAAAGGCAGGTGGGTCCTGGCAGCAGAGGAAAAAAATGGAGCCAGTGTTGAGTGAACTTTCCTACATGGACTCACCCAACAGCCTGTTTCAGACAAGTCACATCAAGTCATTCTCCTGTCAGTGACTAATCGAAGGATGCAGACATACAGACTTTTTGTCCTGGCGTTCTTTGCCACCTGCCCTCTTAGCCTTTCTTCCAGATCTTACGCTCCTTTGCTGTTTAGCTCTAGCCAGACTGACTCCTTTCCAGTTCTCTAGTGTTTCCCACTGTCACAATGACTTCCTGCACGCAGTCCCTCTGCTGCCCTTCTGTCCCTCTGCCTCCCGCCCTTCCCCATCCTTTCGCAGTGATTGCTACCCTCTCCTCTCCACCCTGAAATTCTTTGCTTATACCCCCGTGTGTTCTTTTTCCTAGAACTTGTCACAATTTGGATTTGCATGATTATTTGTGGTTTTATTAATTGATGGTGAGACTTAGGAGGTTAGAGATAGCATCCCTTTCATTCATCATCCTATATGCCCAGCATTTGACACCGTGTTTAGCATATAGCAGTGCTCAGGAAGTATTTCATCAACGGATGATAAATGAATGAACCCAGGATGCCTCTTTCAGCTGAGTGATTTACTGACCCCTGAGACACTGTGACATCCAGAATGCTAGGCAGTAAATAAATCCTGGGGTTCAATACAGTTTTGTATGAAATTGAAGACTTTTTGTAAAAGAATATTGATGCATTTTCTTTAACTGTTTAAGATATGTATATATGTATGTATATGTGTATTTGCATATGTACATGTACAAAGGCATATACCTACACACACCCATATATATATATATACATGTATATATATATATGAGACATCTTTAAGAACTCCTAATTATTTGTATGTTAACATTCTCCTTTTAAGTAGAGAAAACGGGTTAAATGTCTGATCATATCTAAAACTGAAGTACCTTTCTGATATAATCTCTTTTGTAAATCATTGAAAAAGTGATATGTGATTTGTTGTGGGGAGAAGGTCAGGGTGAGGCTGGAGACATAGGGGTGAAAGGATTCACCAGAGACAGAGTGGAGAACAGAACAGGTGGATTTATTGAAATACACTGCTAAGGGGAGCAGTGGGCAAGACAGCAGAGGACTGCCGGACCATGTGGGTCAGTTCCCTGGCCAGGGGATTAAACTCATGCCTCAGTGGCTGGCTATAGCTTGAGAGCGTAGAGACTTTAACCCCTGCTCCACCAAGGAGTCCCCTAGGCTTTCTAACTTGGGGTACTAGTTTGCACCAGTGATCTGCTGGAGTGTCTGGTTTCTGGGTCTGGCTTTTGACACAGAAACATGATCTGGCCTCTGCTTCTGCATTCCTGGAGCTGGGCTGATTTTTCTGGTCATGGCGGTCAGTTTCATGGCCTTGTCCTCAAGGCAGTCTTACCCATTCCCTTGCTATTCCAGCTTCTCAAATCTACCTGCTGGGTCAGGATGGGGGCTTAGATTTTAACCTTACCCAATTGTTCCCAACATGATTGATAATGCTGATGATGTCATACTGATGATGACACAGACAACAGGACCTTTGTGTAATGTAGATGAATGTGGCACCTTTCCTTGTAAATTTCTTGGGCTAAACAGTACCAAAGGCTCCCTCCCTACTGATCTCTGTTTCTTTTTCTTAATCTTTATCCACTATTTGCTAGAACAATTTTAGTTACTAGTGTATTGTACTAGTCTGTGTCACATTTGACTCATATATGTGCAGGTTAATTTAAACAATAAATACAGTATGTTTCTCATAATCAGTTTTAAGTGATATATTCTAGAAAGTTCGCTGCTATAAAGAGAATTACAAAGTGCCTTGTGTGGATTGGTTTGCATGCAAAGATCCCACATTTATTGCCTTTATGGTGTTTATATATTCTGAGATGAGTTTTTTTTTTTCAGTTGGAGGGTATTTATCTATTATATTGCTATAATTATTTTCTTCAGTAAACTCTTTTTCTAGAGAACCTCACATAAAACATCTCTCAGATTTAAACTGATGATATTTTTCTCCTTATTGGTATTTTTCTCCTTATTTTCTGGTGGATGGTTTTCACTTTTCTGATAGGTCTGTTTTGTGATTATAGTACCTTTCCTGTATTGTCCTCACATTACAGTTCAAGTCTGAGACTGTTTATGGTAAAAAAGACCAAAAAAAAAATTCTTCATCTCTCACAGGACGGAAGTACACAGCATAAGGCCATTACTTTGAACTTTAAAATCATCCTATTACGTTTGTATTTACAGAATTCTGCTGAGCAAAGTATGATCTGCATGAGTGCACTCGTGGTTACATTTTCTTCTTTCAAAATGTGATTTTTTTTTAAGGCACCATGAAAGGAGTAATAAAAGGAAATCACTCGAATATATTGAACAACTATTTGATCTATTTCTATGGATTAATGATAATCTCTAGGTATTGGGCATTTCAAAGGCAGAGATCCTTTGCACCATAGAGTGATGCTAATTCTACCATGGCAAGGGAAGCTGGTGGCTTCAGAACCTGCTGCTTTATTTCCCATTTTAGCAATTTCCATATGGCTCAGATGGTACCTACCAGCAGGCTTGGCCAGGCAGGGCTACTGAGCAGCGGTCTCTGGCGTTTTGAACATCCTGCTGGGTCTGTGTCAGAACCCAAAATGATTTCTATTGTTAGCAACTTCTGTGAGAAATCCTCCTGAGATAAATACAGCTGAGAGAGAAGGCTTCTTTGGGATTTCCCCGAGTCAAAGTAAAAGACTGGGAGAAAGAAATGTTTGGCAGCTGATAGTTTCACACGGCTGCACTGGAAAAGTGTAGAAGAAAACTGTTATGACAAGAACATACTGAGGCTGATTTGCTTGACTTGAGGCCTTTTGGACAGTCTGCGTTTCCTCTTTTTAAAACATTAATTTTGATGTGTTATTTATTTTATTGGAGTTGTACAAGCAATACATGAGTTCACTTCATTCCTGTTTTAAGAAAAGTTAGAACTTTACAGTTGAAGCACAAATCTGTTCTGACCATCTACCTCCCCTGCCCACTAACTTCTGCCACCACCTCTCACAAACCCGTGATAACTCTGAAGGTTTTTGCTTTTAAGACCTTTGTATTCTTTGAGATACTTGAAAAAAACTTTTTTTTCATATCTGTAAGTGGGCTTTTATAGAAAATATACAGTTTTCTTTTTTATAAGGAGTAATTGGGCCTCCCTGGTGGCGTAGCGGTTGAGCTCTGGGTTGCGAAGCTGCCCGCAACCTCTGCAGCGCCGGTTCGACCCCAGCTGCTCCCCGGCCACCAGAGGAGGGTCCCACATGGCACGCAGACCTCTCCTGCCTCCCGCTGCTCCCCTCAGCAGTGTACTTCGGTCCTTCTGCCTGCTCTGCTCCCCGCTCTGGTGAATTCTCTCACCCTCTTGCGCTTCTGACTGTACCCAGTGCGTGTACAAATAAATAAATAAATAAATAAACAAATAAATAAATAAATAAAATAAATCTTTAAAAAAAAGTAAAAAAAAAAGAGTTATCGGAGCCTCCCTGGTGGCACAAGGGGTTAAGACACACCCTATGAGGCTATCTGCAGCCACTGCAGCACGAGTTTGATCCCCAGCCAGGGAGCAACCCACATAGCACAGACCTGTCTTGGCTTGCCGGCTGCTCTCCTCAGCAGTGTATTTCAGTTGATCTGCCTGTTCTGCTCCCCACTCTGTCTCTGGTGAAGAATCTCACCCCCTACACCTCTGGCCTATACCCCAGTTCTTGTATGCATAAATAACTAAATCTTTAAAACAAAACAAAAATAATGACTCTTCCTAAGTAACAAGGACCAAGAATTGTAACTTTGAAAAACATGTTATTTCAAGGGATGCTGAATAATTGCAGCTCTTGCATGCATAAATAAATACATCTTTAAAAAAATAAATCATAATTGGAAAGGAACAAACAAATTGACTCTTAGATACAGAGAACAGATTGGTGGTTACTAGAGGGGCAAGGTGTTGGGGATGGGTGAAGGGTGAAAGGGGATTAATTATATGGGTAGAAACTATAGACTGTAGTGGTGATCATGATGTAGAATAGACAGATGCCAATTATATTGCTGTACACCAAAAACTCATATAATGTTATTCACTAATGTTACTTTAATAAAAATTATTTAAAAAAATAAATGGAGAGAGAAAAAAAAAAACATTGCTATAGTGAAAAATTATCCTGGGAAAACGCCATTGTTTTAAAAAGAACACTTTCACAGTTTGCCTTTTAAAAAATACCTAAGGGCCTCCCCTGGTGGAGCACTGGTTGAGTGCTGGGTTGTGAAGCTGCCTGCAGCCTCTGCAGCGCCAGTTCGATCCCTGGCTGCCCGCGAGGGTCCCACATGGCACACAGACCTCTCCTGCCACCCGCTGCTCCCCTCAGCAGTGTACTTCATCAGTGTGCCTGTTCTGTTCCCTGCTCTGGCTCTGGTAAATTCTCTTACCCTTACACATTTCTGACTGTACCCAGTGCTTGTATAAATAAATAAATAAATCTTAAAAAAAAAAAAAAAAGAAACCTAAAATGTTTAGTGATTGCTCTCTTTGAAGACAAGTACTCCAAAATATCCATAGTTCTTTCTTTGTAGGAATTGAACAGTGTGCTTGGTAAAACATGGTCTGTGCGTGTCTCACTAAGTTTTTACTTTCTTTGGAAAGAAAAAAAATCAGTGTGGCGTAGTGGCTGAGGTCTCTTCTCAGAGGCTGGAAAAGCTGGGTTTCTGTGTCTTACTTGCTGGTGCTGTCTGTGTGACAGTCTGAGGTGTGAACCTCTGTGGGATCTCCAAGGGCTTGTTTAACTCTGATGTTCCGTGGTTTTCCACAATGCACTATGCTGGCAAGTGGGGAAGTTTTGTGCCATACACTGAGGGATGGGTCGCCTATTGAACTATGGGTTCTGGGGTGAAGTTGCCTGGGTTTGAATCTTTATCAGTGCTCAGATGTGCATTACCATGCATGAAAGGTTAAAAAAAAAAAAAAAGGTAAAAAATTTCTTGATTTTAATGAGAGAAAAAGTTAACTGAGATTCTTTCATTTATGAACACAAATCTCTTAGGAAACTATTTGCATTTCTCACCTAAGCCATCTCCTTTAGGAGCAGTTAAATAGCAGCTGTTTTTTCGGTCTTGTTTGTTTTAAAGAGAAAATGTGCCACATATTCTTTCTTTGTAGGCCTCTAAGAGTGTGAGTAAACAACATAAACAGGAACCTTAACTTCTTGGAGCCCTCGACAAACAAACAAATTAGCACAGCAACTATGACTATGTAATCATAGATTGCAATTATTATGACAGGGAAGAGTTAAAAGTATCCCAGAAAGAGGATATGCTGGTTGAGACAGGAGTTTGAGGGCAAGTTTCTCTGAGAAACTGACAAGTTGTTTTAGGGATGGATTAGCTCTGGGGCAAAACTTCTAAGAGGACAGAATGGACGTATGTAAAAGCTTTGACTTAGGAAGAGTTTGCATAGCTGAGGAACTAGCATGGATGTACCTTGTAACGGAGAGGGTAACAAGCCCTCTTGAGAGCAGGAACTGCATCTGGTATTGTTCACTATTGCGTCTCCAGATCCACTCTGTCATGTGAATAAATGAACAATCAAAAGCTTAAATGAGGTGACCAAAAAAACAAACAAAAAAAAAAGGAACCGCCAACGGGTTGGGAAGAAAACAGTGATAGTTTGGTGTCAAAGATAAAAGCAGAACTTTTCTCCAGAAGGAAGGAATATCCAGTTGCTGTTAAGGAGTGAAGTTAGGAGAGGGTGCACACTCTGCTGGGCATGGGGACTGAGAGGTGGAGGGTGGAAGGGGTTGGTGGGTCTGGCTGTGCTTAGATTGCTGCAGAAGCAGTTGAATTGCATGAGGAAGTTGGCAGTGGACTTTGAGTAGACTGTTGTGAATAGTAGTGAAGAACAAGGATACAAGATGTGATAATAACCCTTTTAGAAGCTGATGGGAGTCTTTTAAGAGGGATGATGAGAGATATAAGAGCCATTGAAGTTAAAGACTCCAGTGGAAAGAGATGTACCAGGATTTGCTATGCTGAGGAATGGCTGAAAAGAATACTTTTTATATTTATATTTGCTTTTTGTAGGTTTTTTTTTTAAATGTATTTATTAAATCAGCCTTCATTTTTGTACAATGTCTGATTTCCCCATGGGATTTCCAGTACCAGTTCACCCATGCACCGTCACCATAGTCCCTTTCTATATTTTTTGTTCTTATTTTTTAACACTTGATGATCTCATTTTCAGCTTCCCCTTTCTACACCGAAGAAATCTCACCTTTTTATTTACTCCTTTTTTAAAAATACTTATTTATACAAGAACTGGGGTAGAGGGCAGAGACATGGGGGTGGGGGGATGAGACAATTCACCAGAGACAGAGTGGGGAGCAGAACAGACAGATCTACTGAAATACACTGCTGAGGGGAGCAGCAGGTGAGACAGGAGAGGTCTGCCGCGCCATGTGCGTTGCTCCCTGGCCCTGCTGCAGAGACTGAGGACAGCTTCACAGCACTGTACTCAACCCGCTGTGCCACAGGGGAAGCCCTTATTTACTCTTAATTGACAGCTCCCTCATCTAATCCCTTCAATTTTTCTCTCTGTCTCTTCTAGATACAGTTAATCCTGAATTTTATTTAAAAGCATTACAGGTTTGAAAGCACAGTAGTCTTACCAGAGAGTCCAGTCAGATTTTTCTATATTTACAAAGATGTTCAATATTTCATCAGAATTTTGTTGACAAAGTATGATTCTTTTTCTGAAATTATAGTAAAATGAAAATAAACAGGAAGCACAGCATTGAAACCTGATTGGTAAATAGCTTTTTTTTTTTTGTTTTGTTTTGTTTTCATTTTGAAAAACTCAGGCAGAGAAAGCCCTTTCAAAGCTCAGTTCATGTTGGTTCCATATTGCAACAACATTGGAGGTATCTAGTATATATTTTCTTGTACTTCATCAACATTAGGTCTTTTGATGTGGGTGAAGTTTTCGTTGTTACATTTCATTGTGCTACTCAATTGAACATTTTATATGTTGCCATGTGGTATATTTGCAAATTAGTCATCTACTAATTTCTCATTGAAAATGGCAATCCTTTGTTTAAAGTCACAAGCATTTCATTTCTTGGAGTTTTGTCACTTCTATCGAAAATAATTTTTGAAGATTGTACTGATTGTAGCAGTTTAATTTCTACTAAATTGAGTTAGAGTAAATGTTACTTTTTTCCCCCCTTCATAGTAGATCCTGCTCCCCAGGAGATGGATATTTGTCCAGGAGAGTCTTATCAGGAAGGAAGGACACTTGAGAAGCAGGTCTCTGTGTCCACAGGATTAGGATTAGGGCAAAATTGAACCTCCCTACACTTGTAAGGTGACCCAGCCATTTCCAGTGGCAGCTCTGAGGTTGCTGTGGCCCTTCAGTGATGTCTGAAAGGGCCATTGCATCCCTTACCAAGAGCAGACCTCTTTGGGGCTCCCCAGGGGGGCCTCTTAGCTTGCATGAGAAAACTCCCTTTGATTTAGGAGGACTTTTGGACAGGATTCAGCAGTAACCTCTCTGCAGGCAACATTCCTGGCTTCTGGGGGGTATTTGGCAGTTTTTATGAAGGAAGAATGTAGGCAGCATCCAGCACTTGATAATGTTTTTATTGAGGGAACACAGGAAGAAACACAGTAAATAAGAAATAAGTTAAGAACAGAGGAAACAAAATATAGGTACACAAAATGGGCCTCCATTTTCTGTCTTCAAAGTATGTTATGGTCTTAACTAAAACATATCTTGATTGAGATTGTTCGCTTAACCTAATCAGGGCTTTAGTATCATAGTTGTAATTTTTTTACATTGAGGTCGCCTCTGTATATTTCTGTATTTGTTATTGTTGTTATTGCTACGTAGCACCAATGGAGTATGTGTTCTTTGTTTCTACATGGTATATATGTATATATACATACACATATGTATAAATACCCACATACCCACACACCAGGTTGGAATCACAAATTGAAGGCTGCTTATCTTTGTATTTATAATTTTTGTGGGTAAAATCTTAAGCCTGTCATCTACCTTTTGACAATTGAGAACCATAAAGCCCGAATTCCATACTCTGTTATTCTAAGTTAGCTTCAGAAGAGTGGCTAGAATGATTAGCTTTTAAGCATTCCTTTATTTGTTTCTGTTTTAGAGAGGTAGGCTTCATAGGTTATCCATTTCTAGAAAATAATGCATCTTATCATTTATTTATGTTGTTGATCTAATTAATTACTAGCTCTATATCATTGTCATAAAAATATATAGAATTCTCTTAGTTGTCTCTACAATTGAAATATTCAAATGGAATAACTTAGTTATGACATATAATATTAAGTGTGTTATTAAGTGTCAACATTATATTAATGTGCATTTACTAATGCAGCAAATGATGTTTGGAATTGCATATATAAACTTTGCCATAGCACAAACAAGTATAATAGATTCATTTGTATTTGTGAATATTGTAGCTAAACACCAATTAGCACTAATGTCAGTGAATATAGTTTAGTCACTTTATACTGTTTTATTTCTTTTAACTTTAATTTGTAGCTGCATTTGTAGAACATCAAATTCATTAATTAGTATTTTATGATTTAACATTTATTTTCAATTGAAATCTTTTTTTTTTCAGAGCTTTATAATTTACTGCAATTACTTTCTACACTCAGCACTTTATCATGCTTGAGTTTATATGCATTTTTACATTAACAAAGTATATATTTCCTGGCAGAAATCACCCTCAGCCAGCATTTTCAGAGTGAGTGTATATTATTCATGTTTTCATTTATTGATTATTTTTCAACCATCTTGCACCTAAAAGATTTAAAATATGATCAACATCCCACTATCTCTATAAAAATGGAGTTTAAAGAAGTAGATAATTAAAACCAAGGGATATATAAATAAGTAATAGCTGCAAACCAGAGGAAAGAATATTAATATGTAGAACACAAGGATCAGCATAATTCTTGGAGCTCAGCTTTGAGCTTGGGTCCGAGTTTCTGGTGCCTAAATATAAAGAGATAACTGTCTAGTTATGTAGCATGCATTGCTAGAGAAAGTAAGGCATTGTTTTAAAGTTGCGGATGAGAAAACTGAGGCCCAGCTGTTTGTAAAAGCAGCTTAGAGCCACAGATCCTTTGAATCAATGTTCCAACATAGCTAAGCTGAGTTCTGTTTCCAAACACTCTACCCTTCTTTGTGAAATAGTTTTCAGTATCTACCCCAAAAATAGCCCTAGAGAAAAATATTGCCAGGATCCTGAGTTTGTTGTTACTTCATTACTGTTCTGAAAAAGGATCTTTTTGTATTTAGGGACAATTAATAGTGTATCTTTCTTTACACTTCTTGCTTAGTATAGACATAAACTGTCTAACATACAAGCTCCAAAATTAAGGGAGACTGAGCAAAGTTTGGTATTTCAGAATATCCAGAGCACATTTCAGTTTTGTGGCTATCTAAGCTACTAGGTTGTATCTTAGAAATGACTGTTGTTTACCTAATTTTGACCAAAAAATTGGCAGATCATTATGGTTTAACCTACTGTTGACTGTATTAGCTTAAAAATGTGATAATACAGAAATGTCTCATTTGTCAGAGGGTCATGAAGAGATTTCCTCTAATGGTTTCTTCTAATAGTCCTGCTTCTCCAGTCTAAAGGACTGAAGACCATTTTAGCCTTCTTGGAAAGACTTGGTGTTATAGTTTACAGAAGGCTACTTGTTCTGGCAATCACTGTCCTCACATGTCATATTTTCTCAATTCTGACGCAGACATACTATGATAAAAAAAGAAATTCAGTTAGCATTCTTTATAAATGCAAAGTTATATAAATAAAAGAGGGCTCCATTATATATTTAAATATACTAACTATATCAGCTCGTCCTCACATTTACCATGCTGTCATCTCCTTTCAAGCTCAGTGATGCAAGCTACACTACATGCCCTATTATAGCTCCATATTTCTGTCAGTTTTTCCATATCCACTGTTAAACTTAAATCATAAATTAAAGATACATTTTATCTCCATCATTGTTTTCCTCTTTTCCTCCCCCCTTCTAATTTATGCTCTCTTGCTATATTTTAAGCATCTTTACAAGTATCTTTATAAGCCATCTTAAATTCTTTCTGGAACATGGCTAATTATAAATAAATACATGTATTAAGTGGATGTTCTACTTCAGACAGTTCAGTTCTACAGGCCACTATGAATATGCAATATGACCTAATTTGAGAACACATGATTTTCCTTTAGCATCAACATCAATTCTGCCTTTTTTTTTTTTGAAGAAAAAGTAACTACTGGGTGGAAAATTTTGCTAGGGATTGTTGAGGACCATTGTTTTATAATGTCTGTGCTGATAAGTAACTAATGTAGACAGAATGGACACAAAGAAGTTGCAGAACATGTCAGTACTTTTAAGTCATTAGTGCACTTGGAAAAGTAAGCCTTTATAAGGATTCATGGTACAGTTCAAATGGTTAAGTTGGTGCAATAGATATTGAGCATAACATTTATTTTTTTTTAATGAGGCAATGGTTGCATTATCAGGTAATGGTAAGCTCTTCTCCCTGATTAGAGAATTTTTGGGGAAAGATTTATTTATTTATGAATGCAATAACTGGGTATAGGCCAGAGATGTGGGTGGTGAGAGGATTCACCAGAGACAGAGTGGGGGACAGAACAGGCAGATTGACTGAAATACACTGTCAGGAGAGGTCTGCTGCACCATGTGGGTTGCTCCCTGGCTGGGGATTGAACTCATGGTGCCGTGGCTGCCAGTAGCTTCATAGGTTGCATCTTAACCCCTTGCACCACCAGGGAGGCCCCTGGTTAGAGGATTTTAAGCGTTTGAAAAAGGAAACAAAATTTTTCAACAAGCATTCCCCCATATAATCATGTAACAGATTGAGCAGGATCTGAAGAGGAATCTGATTCAGTTCATTTTTGTCAGGTAAATGGACTGGGGCACAGTCAGGTCTGCAATCTTAGATATAGCCATTCTCTTGTGAGGAGGAAGGTATCCACAGTATGAATAACAAGGGGAATGTTCTAGAACATCCAGGGACTTAGTGAGCCTGGAAGGGTCTCATAAAAGTCTCATTGTCTGGTCTCTTTCTTGTCATTAATGTGAGCCTTCGAAACTTTTTTCTCTACAACCACATCCCACCCAGACCCACCCTTCACAATGAGAGTACAGGTCAGAGGATCTTAATTCCTGGTTGTTACTCCTACACCCATTTCTACCTTCAGATGAGACTATCTTCCAACACCATTTATGTTACTTATTTATAATTATCTACCATTTCTATTCCTTTTTGACTTTTGGTATACTTTTCTGTACCTTATGCTTTTTCTCCTCTGGCAGCAGATCCAGGAAATAACATGAATTATTTCAAGCCTCTTTCACTTAGTCACCGTATGAGATCCACTCTGGGTCAGTTCCTGAGAGGACACATTTCTGTTAATAAGAACCACTGCTACTTGTATTATCTGTGTTCTCTACCAGAGGTTGGTAGTCATAGAACAATACAGTGTGTAAAGTTGTTTAAATCATTTTCTTAAAAAATATGACTGTCATATCTCAGGAAAATCACAGCAAGTAATAGATGAAAGAAGATACAGTAATTATTTTCCAAGTGTTGCCAACCATTTCCAGACCATATCTAGGTTTTCAATAACATCATTGTAGCAAAACTACACTGAGTTTTCCAGATGAGATGTTGAATGAAATCAATAATGTGTGATTTGATTAGCCAATATCAGAATTATTTGCTCATGTTGGCCTGCAACTCAGATATCATTCTTCTTTAGATTACGTCACTGTGCAAGTGGATTTTAGTGCCCTGGGACCATGGGGAAATAGTTTGATGATGTAGTAATCATCAAAGTAATAATAGTAAGCAAATCAACCCTTCTGCTTCTAGGGAAAGAAGCTGGTGTTACATAGTAAGTTAATGTTTGAAGTGGATCGATAATCTGGGTTTACCTATTGCTACAGCACTGCCTTTCTTGACCAATTAATTTGCATTTCCAATAGCTCTGTGCAGGTCTTCACCCTGATAATTATTGGCTGCTCACGTTAAAGCATATTCAGGCTAGTCCCCAAGTGGACCATGTAATAAATCCACTCCTGTGCTCTCTTTAGCAAACTCATCAAAACCACAGCTCATTCTCATTTTGACTTCAGTCTTTGCCTTTGTTCAGAGTCCTGTGCTGGACTTTGTGATTTAAACAAGATCAAGGTACCAAAGTTCAAAATATCATTGGGACAGAGCTATTGCTACACTTCTAAATATCAATGCCACTGTAGCTGCTTCAGGGTGGGGGTGGGTGATGGCATTAACAGTGGTACACAATGGCTACCTTTAGTACCAACAGAAGCTGGTTAAAAGAACAGAGATGGTTAAAAGAATCACCAGAGTGAAATGGTAAACAATAGCAGAGATAGTATGTATTGTGATTAAGACTAGGGACTCAGAAGTCAAAGTAAGCTGTGCCTCAGAATATCTCTATATCTTAGATAAATTGGTTAGCCTTGGAGAGCCTTCATTTCAACATCAGGAATAATGCCTTCTTTGGAGGGTAGAGCCTAATGCTTCATCAGCATTCAGTCAGTGCTAGAAAGGAGTACTGACATGACATCATGACATTAGTAATAGGAAAAGTGAAGATACAAGAGTTGCCACTTACAACATTCGGTTAATATGCATTAGAACAAGCAGAAGAACACAGAATGTGTGTGTGTGTGTGTGTGTGTGTGTGTAACCTGGTACAACTATAATATGAAACTCCTGGAGTCCTTACCTTAATTAACCACTGTGGAGGATCACTTTGCATTGGATGGAACTTCTCCATGTGTGTTTCCTTAAAGCAAAGATCAGCAAACCTTTCCTTAGAGAGCCAGGTAATAACTATTTTAGAGTTTGTGGGCTGAGAGTAAAAATCAAGGAAACAATGTAGATCCTTATGTAACAAGCACATTTCCATCAAGTTTTTTTTTTTTAAGATATATTTATTTATGCATATGAGAACTGGGGTACAGGCCAGAGGTGTGGGAGGTGAGAGGATTCACCAGAGACAGAGTGGAAAGCAAAACAGGCAGACTGACTGAAATACACTGCTGAGGGGAGCAGCGGGCGAGGTAGGATTGGTCTGCTGCGCCATGTGGGTTGCTCCCTGGCCAGCCGGGGGATCGAACTCATGCTGCAGAGGCTGAGGAATGCTTCATAGGTTGTGTCTTAACCCCTTGTGCCACCAGGGATGCCCCCATCAAGTTTTGTTAATGAAATTCAAAATACCATAATAATTGTGTGCAAGTTTTTGTATCACAAGTCTTCCAATAAAACTAGGGAACTATTTTTTTTTTCAGGGAATGACATTTTCTTTAATTGTGGTTCATAGTAATTGTTCCTTATCATCAAACTGATTGCTAGCATTTGTCTGTAAAAACTGTTCTCATTTTGTGGACTGTGGAGAAATGAGTAGCAGGCCAGATTTGACTGAAGAGTATATACGTATAGTTTGCTGACCCTGGTGCTAAAAGGCTTAACAAAGCAAAAGAGTCTTGAGAGATTCTGATTAAATCAACATGTTAGCAAGTTACAATCTGAGTTAGCCTCTGGCTAATTTTGCGTCATAAAGTGGGAAGTATAATTGTAAGGGTATCTACACATATTTAGCTGTAGAGTGCAATTGGAAACAGAATATGGGATTATGCCATGGGTCCCTGGTTTCTGTAAGAAAACTCTAGAATCTAAAGCTAAGCAGCCTTTCTTTTTAAGTTTGAATGAATTTCTGCACAGAGGGTAGATAGTTCACTAATGACTTTTCATGTCCTTCTTCTCAGATATTGGGTCTGTTTTAAAGCAGGAGGGAGAAAGAGCACATCAAAGGTAATGCTGATTTCATTTCCTGGAAGTGAACGTCAGATAATGCAAGTGGGTATGGACTTTGCCCCTCATATACGCCCAGTGGGGCAACCAATTAGGAGGGGAAGAGAATTCCAGAAGATTTCCAGAAACTTTTCTTAAATAATGATCCCCAAAGTCCAAATTTAATTTTTTAGTGAATACTGTTTTTGATAATAGTACTTAGGAAAGGCATGCAGAAATCTTCATAATGACAGGTTAGGTCCCTGTGAGCCTTTCTGAGCCACATGTCATCCTCATGGCTCCTCCTGGTAGCACAGGGGTAAAAGACATAGCACTATCAAGCTATCACCAGCCACTGCAGTAGGAGTTCGATCCCCAGCCAGGGAGCAACACACATGGTGCAGCAGACCTGTCCTGTCTCTCCTACTGCTCCCCTCAGCAGTGTATTGCAGCAGATCCACCTGTTCTGTTCCCCAGTCTCTCTGGTGAATCCTCTCACCTCCCGCACCTCTGGCTTACACCCCAGTTCTTGTATGCATAAATAAATAAATGCATCTTTAAAAAAAAAGAAGGAACCCAGGGGGTGGGGGGTAAAGGGAGAAGGAAACCAAATGTGACATCAATGGGAAAAAGAATATTTTAAGTGTTATGTACTAAGTCAGCACTATGGAGAGTCAAGAGGAACTCCGTGAGAAGTACTAGAGGGGAGTTATTTGGAGTGTGGTAGAGTTGATGTTGCCCCCAAATGGTCTTCGTCTCAATGTATGGGGATTGCTAGGCAAACTGCTTTGTAGGCATCAGGATACCATTCCTGCTAACTTTGCCATATTCTGGGAAGAGGGTATGGAGAACATGGAGTGTCAAGGAGCACAAGGACAAGGAGAAAGTGGGGAGACTGTTACCTTAGAGGGCGTTCAGCTTCCCTCAGTCAGACTCAGTGAAGACAGCTGAGTTTCTGGCTAAGTCTAGGGCTGCGTTCAGAAATCTGAAACAGAATAGGGCTGTTAGTTTTGAGAAGTCAGTGAGGATATTGAAGAGACACAAGGTCCAGAGGTCGTTTATACAGAGTTCAGAGCAGGATTCAGGACTAGGTTCTTTCCTCAGAAGTCTCAGACTGGCAGGAAAATATTGGAGGCAGGCTGCCACAGCTGCTTGGAGCCTTTTGTCAGGTCTTCTCTCTGACCACCCACGTGCTGGCTGATGACAGGCATGCTCATGGGGAGCGCAGGAAATGTAATTGTATGGATTCCCTTTTGACGGTGTTTAGAGACCAGTTAAAACCATGAGACCTTGTGGAAAGAGTTAAGGTTGACCCTGTGACTGAGTTACCTGGATGATGATATAGATTGAATAGAAAATCATGTTTTCACATTTTTGTTAAACCACTTTTTATTTCAAATGCAAACTTAGTCCCAGTCCAGCAGACCTTAGTCTTTAGGGAGTTTAAAGCAAGCTGTGCCATTGATGAAGAACAAAGCAGTGTTCATTATGCTTTTCACTATAGCATTTTTTGAAAGCCTTCTGTGCTAGCATTTTAAAGATGAATTTTATATACTTCCTGGAGAAAATAAGTTTAACAATTATGTAATTATGACTTTATGGTCACTATTAATGAAGTCATACATATAATTACTGCAAAAACAGAGAAGAGGTGATAGAACTTGTGAAATTTCTTCCAGTGTTGACAAGGGCTTAGTTGAAAACCCAAATCACCTCTGAGATTCTATATGCCTTGAAATAAAAAATAGACTTTATCAGAGGCTACCTTATTTAAAAAATTATCTGTCTCTAAGTCAAAAAAAATCTAAAGTTTTCTCTCTAAATGACAAATACAATAAATAACCTTCTCTTTATATAACACAGTCTGGTGATCTTTATCCATTTGAATTAAACACAAAAACTCCTGCTAGGAGTTTGCTATCATAAAGTGCATCAACCTGCATGATTTGAGCACTGCTGCTATTCAATTCTGTCTGATGGTAGGTGAAATAGGACAGGAAAATTCTTAAACATCCTCTTGAAAATGACAGAGGAGGAAAGGATAACCCTTAAGAGTGAATATGAATTTCAGGATTCAGAATAGAATATTTTTTAACCTCTTTGTATTGGTTAGCACTAAAATAGAATAATTGTCAAAGGATCTAGTTACCATGGTGATACATCTTTTAAGAGCACATAACTGTATAAAGTCACTCTGTTGTATTACCAGAAAATAGTGAATACAATATTGCAGCCTTTCTTTCCTTTCAATATTAACCTTTTTTTAACTCAATAAACATAACACCAAAATTTTTTTATGTGCTTGGATAAAATGATAAGAAAAGAATATATTATACATTAGGATACATTTGTTTCTTTTTTTAAGGAAGTGCACATTTCTTAAAATATTTTTTTTTCCTGTCATATATCAAATTAGCAAGAACTGACCATTTGGGAACCAGGTAAAAAAGCAGATTTTAGGCAGAAACAATGGTATCCCTGTAAATAAGCCAAAACCTTGCTTTATACTTACACACCGAATTTTACATTAGTTCAATGCCTGCTGAGAGTCAGTGCTTCATAATTGTGACGATACATCTGTCTGCCTGTTTTCTTTTTCCTGAATTCTCTCTGCCTTCACTTTCTTTCATTGTGTCTTCCTACTCCTGTCCTTCCTTTTTGTTATTACCTGTCTTGGTTATTAATTCCTGTCTACTTTGATTCCCTGTTGATCTTTTCCTTAGCTAACAGAAAGATTAAATATGAGAAATCAGCATAAGACTAGTGCTGTTATAACCCCACTGAAATGAAACTAGCGCATTGATGCAAGGTTGAGTAGCATTTGATTTTGGATAACTTGAGGTGTGGGGGCATATGGAGGAGGTGGGTATCAGAAAGGGATGACAGGGTAGAATCTGATAGGAGGGAAAGGGATCAGCCTTAGTGAAAGAGAGATTTGAATAATGAGGAAGAGTGTCCCTGGCAGGGCTCAGGATGGAAGTTTCTGTTTTCTTGTCTAAGCCAGGGAGCTTCATGCAGGTCTTGCTACCAAAATAGTACAAGGGTTGAGCAAACATTCTGCAGGAGGCTTTAGTTGAGCACACAGGAATCTTAGAATTTTACCTGTATCATTCCATGCATTGCATAACTCAGTACAATAGACAATAGAAACAGATAGAGATATACATTTGGTGAGACATAAGTAAAGTACAAAAGAAATACACTGACAGCCTCCTTTTCCTACCTGATCAATCTCATTGCTCAGCTTTGTTTGCTTGGCATTCCAGTTACACCAGCTAGAGTAACTAGGAGGTTTAAAAACTCAGAGCACAAGTTTTCTTTCCCTGTTTAAAGGAGGGCAAACTTTCCAGTAGGAACTCTTTGTGAGTACCAGCATTGTCTATTCATCTTTAGTCATGGTAATTTGATGGCAGATTATGGGTTGCTGTCTGTGATACAGTTTTACCAGGGAAGTAATTGTTGAAAGGGAGGGCTCAGACCTTTAATTAAGAGAAGACTGCTGGGCCTTCCTGGCAGCCTAGGGGTTACGTCTCAGCACTATCACCGCTATGGCCTGAGTTCCATCAGCAGCCAGGAAGCTGACCCACATGGTGCAACAGACCTCTGCTGTTCGCCCACTGCTCCCCTCAGCAGTGTATTTCAGTCAGTCTGCCTGTTCTGTTCCCCACTCTGTCTCTGGTGAATTCTCTCACGCCCCACACTTCTGGCCTAAACCCCTGTTCTTCTATACATAAATTATTCTTAAGAAAGAGAGAGAGAGAGAGAGAGAGAGGGAGAGAGAGGGAGAGAGAGAGAATGAGAGAAGACTGATGAGGAGCTCCTTGGCATCTTCTGCCTTCTGAAATACCCCAGAAAGTTCAGGGTGTAATGACCAGGAGGTAGTATGGATTGTTGTACATGAGGCCTGGAATAGCAGGGGTGGATCTGAAAAACCATGCCTGGTGGCCACACAATACCTGTCACTCCCAAATCCAGTAAGACCATCAATGGACACATGACCTCGCTAGCAAGTGCTGCCCACATCAACATAAATTGAGTAGTTTCCAGTTTGAGGAAATTTGAATGTTTTGATGTCTGCCCTTTTATATGTTTTTTTCATTTATCTAGGTAGCTTGTTTTGTCACAATCTGTCACTGTCTAAATGATATTTCATAACTCTCAAAATTGATACTTATTTGACAGAGAAGAACACACACAACTAAGGAGTAGTACCTCCTAAATTCAGTAGTAAATTATAAATATTAAATGTATGCATGAATAAACATTTAAATATGTAAATATGCTCCAAAGCATAGCTAATTTATTGACATGACACTGCTCACGTCAGTCATTATACAATACAGTGAGTTGACAAAACAATGATGAGAGCATTGTTAACTGTCATCTAATAAGCTAAAACATTCATAGCCAAATTGTTAACAGTGAGTTAATTGGAGAGCTAATTATAAAGAAACTCATTTAGAAGCTTCCTTTTTGTGTATGCTTGGATTTTTTCCTTTCCTATTTTGAAAAAATAAACACAGAATGAATTTTGTATCAACAGAGAAGATGAGAATAAATGTATATGATAATGATACAATATGATCTCAAAGTTAAAAAATCCTGGTGATTGGGATTCAGTGATACTAGATACTGTCTTGTCCAAGCACCTTACTCTGGAGAAGGTTACACATAAATCTCATTATGTTATCATTAAGCTGGGATATTGTGATTTATAATAAATGAATATGTATATACATATTGTTTTTGGCATAGAGCTCCTAAAACCTTTGGATTTTCCCAAGTGATTAGAACAATCAAGGCATCTTTTGTTATGTGCATAAGGTGGCTTCTGGAAAGGACCTAAGGATGGGAACTGGTTGCAATTTGTGATTAAAGATGGAACTCAATTTAAGCCCCACCTCTAAACCTCCAAGGAAGGCTCAAGGCTCAAGGTTGAATCAGTTCGCATTGGCCAATGAATTAATCAAACATGTTTATGAAATGAAGCCTCTCTGAATGCCCACAAGATTGGTGTTTGGAGAGGTTCTGGGTTGGTGAACTTGGGGAGATTTGTGAGAATGGAGTGCTAAGCAGGAATGGGAGCTGCCAGTACCCTCCCCATACCTTGCTCCATGCTTTTCTTAAACCTCCCTGTTCCTGAGCTGTATTCTCTTTTAATAAACCTGTAATCTAGTAAGTAAAATGTTTCCCTGAGTTCTGTCAGCAGCTCTAGCAAATTAATAGAAACCAATGGAAGAGGAGGTTATGATTTGTAACTGGTAGGTCAGAAGTGCAGCTTGGATTTGCAATTGACATGTGATATCATCGGTACCTCCAAGGTACAGCTGATTAGAAACACAGGTGAAACCGCAACTTTTGAGGGGCAGTCTCATAAGGCTGAGTCCTTAATCTGTGGGTTCTGAGGTTGAGTTAGACTAACCCTGGGGTAGACAGTGTCAGAATTAAATTGAATTATGGGATGCCCAACTGATGTCCAGAAAATTGCTTGGTAGTTTGGGAGAACTCTTCCTCCATGCACTTTGGAATTTGGGCCCCAAATTCCACATGTCAGAATAATAATAAACTGTTCTATGGAAATATTTTCTCTAATTCTTATATATCTTATTCCATAATTTTTTCTATAATTCTTTTGAAGCACATTTTTAGCTGCTTTACAAATATAATAAAATAGGTTAGAAAATTAAAATCTTTGATTATAAAGTTGGTCATTTGTTAATTTCACATGATGAGAGACTTTATGGGAATGGTTAAAATTCCAGTTTTCTCAGGTATTAAGAGTTTTTAATACTTTCATTACCCGCGTCATCATTCCTCAGGATAGAGTGCTTAAAAACCCTTATAATATACAATATTACATCCAAGGCACTTAGGTGAAATTTGAAATATCCAATTTCATCTTTCAAGAGTATGAACTTTTACTTTTTAATAAGGAAATGTATGTGCCCTTAGAACATCTTTCATTTTCAATAAGAATCTATAGGGGGAAAAAATCAAAGTATTAGAGTAATGACAAAAAAGCAAAAACATAATCCAAAGTCCATTCTTCTGGGGAAAATAAGTCATTATTTGAATTTCACAAAAGTCATTCCAGAAAGCCTTCTGTATAAAATTAAAAGGTTTAGACTGAATCGACGGGGGTAACTAACAGTTCTCCTGTGTTTTCAGTGTTTCTAGGTCATTTTGACTCTGAGTAATGTCCCTTGGGTCTCCAGGAGGTTGTTAAATGTTGCTTTCCCTGCTTTTCTCCCCTTCGACTCTTACTGTCTCCTTCAGGGGGTTATTATAGCTGCAACTTAGGGACATAGAAAGTGAAGTTTAACCAGGATTCTACTATTCCTGACCATTTGGAGTAATAAGCTTTATTTCTATGCAAAAGTCTTTAAATATATCCCCGTCACATACCCGAATACTACTCCAAGCTTGCAAAATTATTATTTTCACAAACATCCTATTCAGTCACACCCCAGGTTGTCTATATTCTTAATTCATTTTAATTGCACAGATATTTATTATTCATTTCTTATGTGCTCAGCATGGCTTTAGGGTCTTGGAAACAGAAGGAAGAGTCTTGCTCTGTAGGAGTTTCAGTTTTCAGAGAGAAGATGGACATGAAGTAATTGACAAAACAAATTAGTAAATTTGTTATGTAGTGTGATAGAAAGTCCTACATTATGTGGAAAAAGACAAAGCAGTAAGGGGCCATGTGGAGTGGGAGGCTGGGGCTGGGACACATTACAGTTTTGAGCAGGATGGTTTTTGAGCAAAAAGGTGATATTTGAATCAAGACTTCAAAGTGGGGAGGGGTGGAGTTAGACATGTGACTATGTGTGGACAGAATATTCCAGATAGTATAAACAACCAGGCCCAGAACAGGACCATGTTCCAAGACTGGATCATGCCTGATATATTCAAGGAAGTATGTGAGGTTAGGTAAAGGGATTAGGAGAAGGGCCCTAGGGTGAAGTCTTAAGGGTGATGACAGCTTGGTCATTGGTGTTTCTCAACCTTATTAACTACTTTGGTTTTTGTCTGAGCGAAATCAAGGGCCAGCATGGACTGTTCAGCAGGAGAACACGTGATCGTGAATTACAGTTTTAAACGAGCCATCTAATTTCTGTGTGGAGAATAGCCTGTAGGATGGCATGCGCAGAAAGAGAGAAAATGAGGTGGCTGTTACAATAGTTCAGGTGACAGATGGTGATATGATGGCTTGGATCAGAAAGATTACAGTGAGGAAGAAAGAAGTGGCTTGATGTGGTGTTTTCAAAGTATAATTAACAGGGTTTCCTGACAGATTGGGTATAGGTTATAACAGCAAGAGGGGAGTCAAAGAGGAAATGAGTTTGTTCAGCCTGAGCATTTGGAGTTGCTTCCACTGAGATGAGGGAGCGGAGAGGGATGGAGAGATATTAGGATTTCAATCAATCTATCTCTGATAGATGGAGATTGCAGTGCGTATTACAGTAACAAACAGAGATGTTTCATAAGCAATTGTATCAACCCTTTGGGAGTTTGTGCAAGAGATCGAAACAGCGGATTTAAAGTTTGTTGCTGTTGGCAAATGGGTTGTATTTAAAGTCAGGAAAGTGATGAGATCACTGGGGAGGACAGAAGAGGGTCAGGGACTGAGGTCAGAAGCTCTCAGCATTAGGACAGTGAACACTGTGCCACATACCTGTTTGTCAAGTGTCCTTGACTATCTCCAATTTACCTATTAAACTCGAGTGTCCTCTCTCTCTCTCTTTTTTTAAAGATTTATTTTATTTTATTTATTTATATATTTATACAAGCACTGGGTACAGTCAGAAGCACGGGAGGGTGAGAGAATTCACCAGAGCCAGAGTGGGGAACAGAACAGGCAGATTGACAAAATACACTTCTGAGGGGAGCAGCGGGTGGCAGGAGAGGTCTGCGTGCCATGTGGGACCCCCCTCTGGTGGCCGGGGAGCAGCCGGGGATCAAACCGGTGCTGCAGAGGCTGCGGGCAGCTTCGCAACCCAGCGCTCAACAACCGCTGTACCACGGGGGAGGCCCCAGTATCTTCTCTTTAGTAATACAGACATATAAGGTAGACCCCAGGCCAGGGGTCCTTGTTCACACTGTGCTGGAAAGATTGTATCATTTTATAGGTGGAGCTGTTTCTGACTCACCATACTTAAACATTTATTAATTTTCCTCTCTTCCTATTTCTGACCTTTTTCTCCTCCCCTTCACATCCGATATAGTTGTGTCCATCAATATGTTTTCAGTGTATTTCTAAAGATTTTCTTAAAATTTATCTTTTAAAAGAGAAGTCCTGTCATGTTTGTTGCCTTTATCTCTTTAGATGTAAGCCCCAAATAGTCAAGTTAGAAAGGAAAGAAAAACAATGCATGTGCAATAGGAAAAATTCTTGCATGAAAAATTTTTATTTTACTGGCACTTGAACTTTCTCATAGTTCTAAAAATAAATTTATAACAATCAAAATTTTTGGCAGAACTTTGTAGGGCATACTAATTTTTAAATGTATATTTTGTGATAAGGAACAGATATGGGTCAAAATAACGTAATGAACCAGATTGTCATGAAATTTGGATTCAAAATGTTTATTTTTATTCACTTTACATTGCATTCCTTTAACGTCTGTGTGAGTGTTTGAGTGTGCGTGTGTGTGAGTGTGTGTATATAGACTTGTGTAATCTATTGATACATATGTAAAAGCTCCATTATGGTACCATGTCTGTTGGTTTGTCCCCCTCACAATCAAGAATAGCATTATGGGGCTTCCCTGGTGGCGCTGGGGTTTCAGACACAGCCTATGAAACTGTCCACAGCCACTGCAGCAGGTGTTTAATCCCCGGCCAGGGTGCTGCCCACATGGCACAGCAGACCTCTCCTGTCTTGCAGTGTATTTCAGTCAAGCGGCTTGTTCTGCTCCCCACTCTTTTTTTGGTGAATCCTCTCACCCACAACACCTCTGGCCGGTACCCCAGTTCTTGTATGCATAAATAAATAAATCTTTAAAAAAAGAATAACATTATAAATCTTTGCAATGTTACTATTCATTAAATATTATAACAAAGAGAAAAATATGCTTGCATGATGACTTTATAAAAAACATCTTGTTTTGAAAGCACTTCAGTCAAAACAAATTTGAAGTTAGTACTCAGACTCATGTTGGATTCCCTGTTGTTATCCCTGTGCCATACTTAATTATTCTTTCTCTCCTCTGTAATTGTTATTCTGAAATCACTGCAAATAATTCAACTACATGCTTTTGTGTGTGTGTATTTCCTATAAAGCAAGGACATTCATTTATGTACTGTTTTTCAGTGATTAAGACCAAGAGATTAGCCCGTATCCAGCGCGACTATGTAGTCTGAGCTTTTTGTCAGACATTGTTTGTCCCTTGTTTGGTAGCTCACCATAGGTCATTTACTGTAGCAAGTGATTTGCCTTCTTTATGCAAGGTCACACTGTGGCATTTGTTACAGAGCTACAGTAGTTGACATGAGCAGATGACTCTGTGTGCGACCTTGTGCTCAGTCCTGGTGTGGCTACCTTATTTTTAGTGCCAAAATGTTGCACTTTTCCATATTGTACCAAGGCTTTACAAAGTTACTTTATTAATCCAGTGACATATCTGATACTATCCTCTTCAAAGACTTGCACAACTGAAATGTCCCAAAATATCCTCCTTTTTTTTTTTCTGTTTTTAAAATTTTAATTCCAGGTAAAGTTGCCGCTCCATCATAACATACATTTCCCAAAAAATACTTTTTTATGTCTCTTTTTTATTATAAATTTATTTTTATATTCCCCATACAATTGCAACCCCCTTATTTTGACCCCAATCCCTCCCCTCCTGCCCCCTACCCCCCATAGAGTGTCTCTGGTTCATAGTTGTTTGTTGATTTTGATTTTCACTTTCTTATAGTTATTCTTTTTCCTGGTCCCTTATTTAGGTTTTCTAGATTCCTGCTATGAGTGAGACCATCCGGTATTTTTCTTTTTCTTTCTGGCTTATTTCGCTGAGCATGATCCCTTCCAGCGCCATCCATGTTGCTGCAAATTGCATGTGTTTATCTTTTTTGAATAATATCCTCCTTTTTTTTTTTTTTTTTTTTTTTATATTTAAGTATTTTAATAAAGCAAAACATTATCATATAACAATTAACTTGAATATGACTCAATTATTTTCTTTGCCTCTCTCAAACTAGCATGTCTGGGCCATGGTTATATCCTCCTTTTTAAAAGAAAATGCCTGGACATAACTATATGTATACACTGTTTAGATAAAGGTAAACACTTGTGAGTGAATGGAGAGAAATTTGTTCATGTGAATGGATGGCAATTTTGATGAGTGGAATGAGGCATGAATCTACTGTCCTTGAAGATTATAGACTGTCCTAATACCAGAATTAGCTCTTACCTCTTCTACCAACCAAGATATGCCCCTTATCTTTTAAAGTTTATTTGGAGTATTGTTTTTTAAACCACATCCCTTAGCACCATGGTGTATTTCAGAGATAATCATATTTCATTCTAATTTAATTTAAAAAATTAATTATATAAAACCCCTAAAGGAACACACATTTATTAATTAACAAATTGAATACATTGAAGATCACAAGTGTATTTAACTTGCTTTACCAAATTGGTTGTCGAGTCTTCCCCTACCATCTTTGACATATTTTTGGCATTTCTGCAAAATGTGTTATTGACAAAGGTGTTATCTTATTTCATTTGCAGTTATATGCAATTTCTCCATTACTGTAATATAAATGTTGCATATCTAGTAAAACACAGTGGGTGGTATTACACAAATATTGCCCATTCCAACCTAAAAATATAATTGTATCCAATGGTACCAGTGGTTACTGTTAAACTGGAAGATTCCATCCCCCTACCCAGTTATTAAGCAGAATGAGCCAAAATTTGGCCAAGCAAGATAACATTTTAGTTCTCTCACTCTGGCTCTTTAACTACAGTAACTTGCCATTAATGGAATGGAAATAAAATATTTTTTGCTTAGCTTTTATTTTTTTTTTTTTAAGATTTATTTATTTATTTATTTATTTATACATGCACTGGATACAGTCAGAAGTGTGGGAGGGTGAGAGAATTCACCAGAGCCAGAGTGGGGAACAGAACAGGCAGACTGACGAAATACACGGCAGAGGGGAGCAGCGGGCACAGCAGGAGAGGTCTGCGCGCCATGTGGGACCCTCGCCTGTGGCCAGTGATTGAACCGATGCTGCAGAGACTGCGGGAAGCTTCACAGCCCAGCACTCAACCTCTGCACCACAAGGGGAGGCCCTATTTTCGTATTTTAAGGAGTGTTTTTAAGAAAACATGGCACTGCCAGCTATAGTTCTATATAAATTAGGATTTTGCCACTGTTTTGCAACCAAATACAAATCTACAAGTAATTCATCTATGACTGTTCCACTTACGGAACAATAATCTCTACTAACCTCATGGAAAATTTTGTCTTGTTAAATACACATCAGTTTATTGGGTATACTTACTATATTTTTGAGTTTGTAAACATTAATGTATATGAATAAAATGCTACTTCTAATGGACAGTTAGTAGACTAAATGAAGATTTTCACTGTTTAAAGTTTGATAACTCCTTGATGGTTTAAATTGCTCAAGGAAAAAATTAAGATAGTACAGATCTATAGGGTACTTTCGAAACTTTAAAAGATCTTCACCATTTGCAATCATCTCTGGAACTGCAGCTAAGAAAGAAAGTTGTCTTTATTCCCAGACCTTTCTAAATGTTCCCAAATAATCCAGTTCCTCTGAGACAACCATCCTGTGACGCACCAGTCACCTCCTTCGCTAGTTTTTTTCCCGTGGGTCCAGCCAGGTTTGAAGCTGGCTGAATTTCTGCAGCCTTCTTAGAGTCTTTTCTGTGCATCAGGGATGACGAGTAATCTTTTTGTGAGTTTGTTCCCTGGAGGAAGATTGTGAGAAAGTGGGTGAAGTGAAATGAGAGAAAGAAAACTGGTATGAAGGAAAATGGCTAAATCAGGAGCAGACGACCCCAAGGGCAGAAAAGTCATTTAAAAAAAAAATAATAAGTGTGAGCTTGAGAAAACAGGAGAGAGCAGGTCAATGTGGCTTTTTGCATTTTGAAATTTCTGACAAGCAAATTCAGGGTCATTTTCTTCAATATAAGGGAAGAACTGATGCAGGTTCTTGTGAATATTTCCTGTTGAAGAAAACAACTTTTAAGAAATTCATGATATTGATAAAACTATGATATTCGTTTCAGCATAGTATCTTTTTCCTTTTTCAAAATATTTTAAATCAGGACCAGATATTTAAATAAAAAGTAATAACAGTAACAAAGGAATCAAGAAATAAGAAGCAGTGACCATATGTTTTTTCAAGAGGATTTTAATATGGATTTTATTCTGAAATGTAAAGTTTTATGAAGCACGGAGTTCTTGGATTTTTCAATGATTGTTTAAATCATCAGTTCAGTATAATGTAAGTGGAGGATGCTTAGTTTTTTGTAGTATAATTACTGTAACAGCCTGAAACAGATACTATTTTATTTTTGTTATTTCTTGCAACAATCATTGTGGAAAAATATGGTACAAGTATTAGCTTTGTTTTGTTTTGTTTTTAAGATTTATTTATACAAGAACTGGGGTACAGGACAGAGGCACAGGAGGGTGAGAGACTTCACCAGAGACAGAGTGGGGAGCAGAACAGGCAGATGGATGAAGACACTGCTGAGGGGAGCAGCAGGCAAGGCAGGAGAGGTCTGCCGTGCCATGTGGGTATCTCCTTGGCCGGCTGGGAATCGAACCCTCACTGCAAAGGCTGTGGACATCTTCACAGCACAGAGCTCAACCCGCTGTGCCACCGGGGAGGCCCCCTTTTTTGGTTTTTTAGATGAGTGATTAGCATATTGTGGGAGAGATGACTGAGTTATTTTTAGAATTCATTATTGTACATTTTGGCTTCTTTGCTGTTTCAAAATGTCTCTGTGGCATTACTCCTAAAGCCGGGAACACAGCTGCCTCCACAAAGACCTCACCTTATTTTATACAGCACCCTTTTTTTACTTTGCGGCCAATTTCAACTTTGTTCAACCTAACAGTTTCATATTGTGGTGGTTCGTTAGAAAGAAAAGATATTAGAGTAAGTGTCTTCTTGACAGAGCCGCGCCCATGCATGTACTGTTTTCTTGGTCTTTCCCATCTTTCCAGGATGGGCATTCATACCCCGGTCACTACAAAGACCCCCCCGCCCCCAAGGAGCCCCTCTTCCCTGCTATGCACAGCAGCTAGATCTGGCTTTCTTCAGTGCAAATATGAAAATGTCATTTCTCTCCATAATGGGCTTTCTAGGCTTTTGCCAGGAAGCAGGGCTCTTAGCATAATGACCAGATTTCTGTCTCAGTCTTGTACCTGGCCTGGCCTGGCCTCACTCATGTGCCCCTGGTGTTGCTGTTCTACTTAGAGAGGCCTGTTTTTTGAAATGTCAAACTTCTTCCTCCCTTCAATGTCCCTGCACCCTTGTCTCCTTCCCCTCTCATTGGTTTTCTCTAACACATTTCTGCTCACCCCAGAATAGAGGAACAGCCTGTTTTTGCTTTCTTTCAATCTCATGCATTGTTCTTTTATAGCATTTATCATGTTATAACTGAAAACGTTAATTGATTTCTTAATTGGTGCTTCATTGTTTGCCAGCTAAGCTAGAATGTTTGTTCTGTATAGGCATAGGGCAGGGTCATGAATGTAGGGGGTATGCAATATATAGTAAACATTTATTTTATTTATTTATGCATACAAGAACTGGGGTATAGGCCAGAGATGCAGGGAGTGGGAGGGTTCACCAGAGACAGAGTTGGGAACAGAACAGGCAGATCTACTGAAATACACTGCTGAGGGGAGCAGCAGGTAAGACAGAACAGGTCTGCTGAGCCATATGTGGGTCACCTCCCTGGCTGGGAATCGAACTCAGGCCATAGAGGTGACAGCGCTGAGACTTAGCCCCTAGGCCACCAGGGAGGCCCCGATATTCAATAAATATTATTTAAACTCGTGTTTTCATGTGTGTGCATGTATATGTATATGTGTATATATACACATATATGTTTATATATGCATAAATGCACACACATATATATAATTATACCTGTAATTTATATTTGTATATCAAAGAATCAAGTATTTTATATATGTGTATATGTGTGTGTGTGTGTATAATTCATAAAGGTATTCATTTGATTGATATGCTTGATTGCTTTAGCATTTGAAGTAGGGTAGAAGTTGCAAGGTCTAGACTTATTGCAATAGAGTTCTTTTCCAAAAGCTTTCTTTTCTTTTTTCCACTACTTTCCAACTCTGTATCATTTCCAGTCAGAACACAGAATTTTGTTGAACCATGTAGCTCAAGTGCACAGTAGATTATACATTCTACTCTGAAGAGCTAATGGACAGCAATTAAATAGTCTCCACTGCCATAGCAGATATGGGACTTTATAATGACTAGTTAAAAGCATTTTGAAAAATTGCCTATTTCCTAGAATTCAGGTATGAGGTACCCTCACATCCACATCATGTTTTATTACAAATGTTAGTCTTTGGTAACAATTGTAGGTTTTGACATCAGCGTGTCCCTACTGCAATAATTGGGGTCACAACACGTTCAGTCCCCAGACAACCTGTTTTGAAAATAGACGTGCTCATCAATCGTAAAGACATTTCCTTGAAGATATCTTGTCCTCTACAGGTTCTCTAGGTCTTTCTATGATTTAATAAGCAAGTTTTCCCTCTCTTTGTTCCTCTTATTCATGTTATATATATATATATATATATATATATATCTTCTTGATGTTTTATATATATATATGTCACAAATTTAAAAATAGCAGTTCCTCTCAGAACTACCCTGAGTCTCTGAAAATATACCTCTTTATTAATTGAAATTTGTGTTTGTGTTTTATGTCTTGAGAGAGGATTGCAATGCAATGATAAAGTAATCTTTGGGTCTTGTTTTAGCCATTTCCTTGAGCCAGCTGGTTACAGAGTTTTGAGTGGTGATAATTATACTGCAGTAGATGTTGGATAAAGGAATATTTCCTCCAAGATAAATTTATCCTTTCAGATTTTTCCTGCTAATATGGCATTCTCATCGTTATTCATTATGAACATCATAATAACATTCATTATTATGGTTTCTCAATATTTTGAATAATCCTTTTCATTTGGAACAATTTAAAATTTACAGAAAGTTGCAACATATTGTAAATAAGTTCCATATACCCCTCACCTAACTGCCTCCCTACTTGAACACCTTTCATTGTCTTAATACAGTGATTCATTTGCCCAAGTTAGGAAGTGTATTAAGGGTCGTTCATATTTTAGATTGTACACTATGTAGTAATTGATACACTATCCTATACTCCCCTCAATTGATATATAGTTAGATACTGGAGAAAGTAAGGAAACTGGTGTGAACAGAATTGATGTTGGCGAGAACAGGGTAGTGGTGACTTCTAGTATTTTATTTCTACAGATGGTTCCCACATTAGTTATAGATCATTTACACATTACACTTATCACTTTGAGTTTGGCATGCCTCAGTAGAATTTGTACTGCCTTTCATTGCTGAAAATTACTTAAGTAAAGGCAACCATGTGTAGTTGAAAAGGACATCAAGATACAAGTGAGGAGAACTTATTTCTAATCATGGAGCTATTAACTCTCTGATCTTTAGCATTTCACTTGCCCTTTTGGGGTATCAGTAGCCTCATCTGTGAAATGAAAAGTTGAGACTGAAGCTTTGGCTTTACAGATGGATGATTTTGTAATTATTTCCTTCATGTTCATGCATGGTCGCTGTTCAGTGTCTGCAGACTGTAAAATGACACAGGCTGATTTATGAGTTTCTGTAATAATCCATGGACCACTGTGGTCATCATGTAAGCAGAAGTGTAGACCAGAGGTGTGAAGTTCAAATGCCTGAAACTATCTGGCAGATAGAAGATTGGGTGAAAAAGGAGGCGGTAGAAATCCTGATGTTCTGGAAAATCCTTGACAGTGTCCCTTAGATCTCTGAGACTGCACCCCAAAGAAATGCCAGATCTTCTGACCTTTTAAAGGAAGACACACAAACAGATTTTTACATGAATTTTCACTTAAAATCTTTAAATACTATCAACTAATTCAATCTAAAGAAACCAACTCTATGAGCTCAAACATTCAGTAGTCTGGAACCTGTGCATTGGATGCCAGTTTGTGATTTCTCTTTCAATGGTTTCAAATATTTTGACCTTCACACAAGTGAGAAATGCCTTTTTCTTTTTTTTTTTTTAAGTTTTTTTTTTTTTTTTATAGAGGCATGTTTTTATTTATTTATTTGTTTGTTTGTTTGTTTATACATGCACTGGGTACAGTCAGAAGCGCGGGAGGGTGAGAGAATTCACCAGAGCCAGAGCAGGGAGCAGAGCAGGCAGAAGGACCGAAGTACACTGCTGAGGGGAGCAGCGGGCGGCAGGAGAGGTCTGCGCGCCATGTGGGACCCTCCTCTGGTGGCCGGGGAGCAGCCGGGGATCGAACCGGCGCTGCAGAGGCTGCGGGCAGCTTCGCAACCCAGCGCTCAACCGCTGCGCCACCGGGGAGGCCCGAGAAATGCCTTTTTTATCACACAACCGTGTGTGTCTTTTTTATCACACAACCATGTGTGTATGTGTGTGTGTGCGAGAGAGAGAGAGAGAGAGAGAGAAAGAGAAAGAAATATGAGTAACTGGAATAAAATGGGTTTTCTATTTTGTTCTATGTAGCATACATCCTTTTCCACTCTTTATATTTTATTTATATTTCTTGAAAAAAGCAGTTTTACACACACTCACTAATTCATTTTATGATCCAGCAATTGTTTGAATTGGTTCCAATTCATTGCTGCCCTGAAAAATCTTGGTACCTGAATGTGGTTTTCCATCTAGACACAGGAGATCTGAAATATCTCAGAGGTGATTTTCTCAGCTTGATATTTAGGGATCAGTCCATAGCCAATGTATGTATCTTCTTTGCTGAGAATTAGAGGATTCTGTCTGTCCAAATAGTCCAAGGTTATTGATAAGATTTCTTTCAAACCCCACATCTTATAATGTTGTAGTTGATAAGTCATATATGGCAGTAGCTTTCATAATATTATATTGAAAAGTATGAAAAATCTTACTTTACACTTTTTATCCTTTAAGCCAGTGGAACCTATTTTTAGGAGACAATATTGGCAAAACAATTTAGTAAAAAAATAAAATCTATGCATGTATGTAAATATAGTATCATTTGCTACTTCCAAAATAAATTTATTTTTTAAAACGACTGCATATTTTTCATATTTTATTGTTATTTCTGAAGAAATATCCCAAAATCATGTCTTGTCAGTTATTGAATAGCAAGACCTTATTACACTACTTATGAGAAATTTGTCTAATTAAAACTAAAATGAAAAAAACATTGGGCACCTCAGATTTGTCTTTTATTTTTAAAGATTTATTTTATTTATTTATACAAGCACTGGGTACAGTCAGAAGCGCGGGAGGGTGAGAGAATTCACCAGAGCCAGAGCGGGGAGCGGAACAGGCAGACTGACGAAGAAATACACTGCTGAGGGAAGAAGTGGGCAAGACAGGAGAGGTCTGTCGTGCCATGTGGGGCCCTTGCCTGTGGCCAGGGATCCAACCGGCGCAGAGGCTGCAGGCATCTTCTCAGCCCAGCGCTCAACTGCTGTGCAACCAGGGGAGGCCCCCTACAATCAGTTTTAAGTTGAGGAAACATGTCTATGAATGTTCAACTCCCACTGCCTCATCTCCCCAGCTGGAAGCACACACTGGGGGAGGTACTTGGGGAGGTAACCACTGTGACTAGACATTTCTTTTCTACTCTCAGGCATCTTAAGCTTAAACAGTGGAATATAGTCACTTAAGTGAGGAAGCCTCAGAAACTTCTAAAGAACTCAAACCACTGTGAGTTTCCAAGGTGGACAGAGCTCCCAAGTCCTTTGATCTTTCCTCATTCCTGAGAAAATAGAAAAAAAAATGTCGGGGCATTATGGAAATTCTTGGGATATAAATTTAGTTCCTAGTGAGACAGGAAATAGGATCTGTCATTACATCCTATCCTCTGTGTCTACAAGGGTAACTGAGGCTCCGTTAGTCTGTCTTGAAGGGAGAGATGGAGGAGCTCTGCAGGAGGATGCTCTTCCTCCTGAAATCCTTGACCCACATGCTTAGACCCATGCTTCCTTAGGAAGGCAGATCCTCCTCATTAGGATTCAGTTTCCATTTCTTACAATATCAATTATCTTTTGGCATTATCTACTAGAACATAATTGATAAAAATAAAATTGAGTTCTTATCTGGACAGGATGTTAAGGAACAGAATGTTATTCACTGAAGTGGGGGGTGCTCGCTGATTAGAAATTACTGAAAAAGTTCTGCAACAAGTATTAATATCCTTCATGCTGTGAGACATGCAAAGAAAAAATTGTAAGACTGTGTATGTGGATGTAATAATTAATTCTATTCAAAATTGATTAAAGTGCATAATAATGTAAATCTTCTAATTTGTATAAAAGCATGCACCCACACAGACAATAGGTAGGAACTTTTATAGGACCTTTCTTCAATAAAATGGGGGAAAAATTACTGGGTACTGAGAATAGAAAGACCAAAGTTTTTAATAAATGAATGTGACAAATTGTGGATTCAGGATGAGTCTGCTCTGCTGGTGTGGGCTGATAATGAAAGTGCTAAATCTAAAGAGATACTGAGAATGCTAGAGTTTTTCAAGTTGAGAATCTTGATTTCAGAAAAGAAAACCTGGGCTGTATAACGCTGTTTCCAAAGAGATTAATGTTACTATTCACTTTGTTTCCTCAGCTGCTCATATTTCTAAATAATCGACTATAAGTACATTAACTTTCCTGATATTCATCTGTGTTTACCTGTGTCACAGGTAACCATTATTTTTCACATGTAGATACATCAGTATTTCTTAATCACTCATTTATACATACTACTTTTTTTTGTAATTTTGTCCTTAAAGCTCAGTCAGCCTTCAATTTGCTCAAACCATCTCAATGAAAGGGACTTGGAAATATAAACAGTTAATAATAAACAGGGGAAAAATTCTTTAACATGTTACATAGCTGAAAGAATAAATATTGAAAGGTATTTGCATTTTTAATTGTTGGTCAAAGGAAACTGCTTCCGTTTAGTTCAATCAGAGTTGTTTTAAAGAAAAATTTGGCAGTATATACGAAAGCAACCGGTCAGTCATTTCAGGCTGTCTGTGATCTAACTGGCTGATGGCCTAACTTCAATGTACAGGTTCAGATGCTATAATTGACCCACTGATGTTATGCCTTTTCTTATTGTTCTGGAACTGTCTATTATCAGTAGATCTGGAATTAAGCTAGAGCTTGACCCAAGTTATCTTTTCATGGATTGGTTGTATCTAACATTATAGGGCTTCTGCCGAACCACTGATCAAGAGTTTACTGAAAATTAAGGACTAGACAGTATGTAAGCCACTGTGTGCCTGCCATGCTGCCTGCTTTTGTTTCGAGTCTACAAATTGAATCCTGATGCTCTGAACAAAGTTTGAATAAACTAATATCTGAGTGTCAAAAAGACTAAGAGTTGGCATTAAGAGGGAAAAAACAACTAGGCCCTCTCTCTATGCATCTGTGTGCACACACACTCACACGTGCACACACACATACACCTTTATTTCTTTAGAAATAAAGCTTACATCACCCCTCTTGCAGAGTACATTTACCCAGTTTCCTCCCTCCACTGTTAAGAAATTTGGAAGTGGCTCTTGTTGGTCTTCCATCAACTGAAATATCAGACAGGGTTTGAAGACATGCCTCCTTCTCTGTTCTCCCCAAGTATGGAAACATTCCCACTGTTTTTCACCCCCTGAAGGATTCAAGCAGGCTTTTCCTTTTCTTCCTTCACAATAGCTAATGTTTGTCCTGTTTCTCTGGTCTGAAACCACTTGCTCTCCTGCTTTAATCACATCCTGTGTGCTGATGCTAAGCCATGGATTCTGTTCTCCTAGTTGGCCCTAAGACCTTGTCTGACTGAGCTAGGCTGCAGTGAGCCTTGTTATCTGTAAGCTCATGCTGTCTCAAAATTGCACTGAGTTTATTATTCAATCTACCAGATTAGTTACTTTTTATGAAAAGTACCTGCAATCAATATTTTTGGTTTTTCTCTTACACTGTGTGTTTACAACAATCTTAAATACATACTTGTGGATTTGTATTTTAAAGATTTATTTTTGTTTACTTATGCATACAAGAACTGGAGTGTAGGGCCTTCCTGGTGGTACAAGGGATTAAGCACTGCACTATGAAGCAATCCACAACCTCTGCAGCATGAGTTTGATCCCTGGCCAGCCAGGGAGAAACCCACATGGCGAGGCAGATCTTTCCTGTCTCACCCGCTGCTCCCCTCAGCAGTGTATTTCGGTCAGTCTGCCTGTTCTGTTCCCCACTCTGTCTCTGGTGGATCCTATCACCCAACTGCATCTCTGGTCTATACCCCAGCTCTTGTATGCATAAATAAATAAATCTTTAAAAAAAGAACTGGGGTGTAAGCTAAAGGTGTGGGGGTAAGAGGATTCACCAGAGACTGAGTGGGGAGCAGAACAGGCAGATTGACTGAAATACTCTGTTGAGGGGAGCAAGATAGGAGAGTTCTGCTGAGCCATGTGGGTAGCTCCTTGGCCGGGGATCCAACTCAGGTGATAGTGCTGAGACTTAAACCACAGGGCACCAGGGAGAATCCACCCATACTTTTGGGTTCTATAAGATATAACTGTGTTCTTGGTATCCAGAAACATGACATGTATTAGAAATGGATTAGGAGCCAAGGAAGGTCATAGCTGAAGTTACTAGGGTGGAACATTGTTTCATTTAACTAAGTTACAAATCCTGTATGCTTTATGATCTGTACATACATATTTGTTCAACTGTAACTCTTCATTTTTAATTTGCAAATTAATTAATGTAATACACGTAATGTATTACCTGCTACACACGGGAATGCTATGTGACACCCAGAATACAATGTTGGATAAAAGCTCACAAATCCCTGCCCTTCTGGAGTTTATATTCTAGAATAGAATTATACAGTCCCTCCCAGAAGGGTGCAGTTACCATCCTCATCTACTCTATAAAGGCTGCATAAGACAGTTTGGAAATAATCAGGAAAACCAGGAGAATCTTTCCTAGGAGAAGGATGAACCCAAGTTAACTAAGAGATGAAGCAAACACATGTGCTGAGCCAAGGGGATACCCTTCCTGAAAATGTCACCAGGCAAGTGAGGTGTCACAGAGAATGTTCCATGACTCCTGTTTGTCATTCTCATTAGAAAATCATCTGCAGGTACATGTTTCTGTTACTGCTTATGGGTAATTTTCAATATGAAATTCCAAACATTAAAACATTTGATGAAAAATAATAGACTTAGGCATTAGATTTGAATAGCTTGTTGTCTTAGTTTTTCTAAGAGGTTGGATCGGACAGATATTATTTGCAGTAAACATGAAAAATAACAAAGAAGTAACAGATTGTGGCCAGGACTGCAGTGTGAATTAGGACTAGCAGAAAGAATGAGCAGATCTGATCAAATCATAGCAAACAAAGTTGTTTGAAAATGCTTCATCCCTAAGCCAAAACACATCTGGACAGAAGCACTGCTGTTCAGAGAGGGATTTCTCCATCTGCGAAAATACAAACAATATTAAGAGGATTTATTGAATTGATATTGATGGAAGTACCCAGCATGGTACCTTGAACACAGAAGTTTTCTTTATTATTTTCCCTCTTTTTTTTTTTCTAACCCTCATTTCTTTTCATCCTCATTGTTAACATTTTTAAAAGCAGTGTTGTCTAAAGAAGGAAGGACAGAACTTGGCATTGCTCTTTTTCACCCCTTAACACTGTGTTCCTCCTTTTTTAAAGGGAAGCTGTGTTATAATTAGTCTTTTAAAGCCAGATGGACTTGCATTAAGATGTTGACTCTTTAACTTGCTGCCCGACTGCTGACCAGTTATTTAATTTGACTTACGATTCAGATTCATCACCTATTAAATGAGGGTAATAAGAACTCACTCACCAAGTTGTTGTTCTCTTAGTGTAGTACCTGACATTTAATCAATGTGCAATAAATATGTTAGTCTCTTCTGTATGCAGGAAATAAGTCACACTTAAAGTTAATCTTTATCAAACGTCACTGTGTGTTAAATGTAAGAGTTTTCTACCAATGCTTCCTTGGAAGCAGAAGACCTGTGCATTTATGTAAGTCTAGGATATGATAAATATAAAAGAAATTGCTGTTGATGTGGAACTGATGTCAGTGTAGGAGTGCAAGAAAGACATTAGCCTTACTGATGGGTTGTGTGACTCAGCAGAGGGAAGATACTAGTGGATGTCTGACTTGTCAGACCCCATTATATTGTTGCATTAACATCATGTACAATGCACTTAATAAATGCTCACATTGTGATTGGATGGATAAATATTTCCACCAAGAGCTCAGTGCAGGATGTATAGAGCATCTCATGGATTTAGTGACTCTTGTGGGAAAAGGGGGAACTTGCTGATGAAGCTAGAAATAAAAGTACAACTCTAACACCTCAGATCCCAATTCACAATTCTCTGTGGCATTTAGGGATTAAAAGTAATGTGGTTTTTATAATAGCAGTAGAGTTATACAGTAGTGCACCATTTTGATAAGACCCTGTGAAGCTCTGAATTTTATACTGATTTGAAATTCAATTTGTGTCTCAAAATTCTCTCATTCATTCACATGACTGAGTTGTTGCCTCTTCGAGACTAATGGGGAATGTTTGTTTTGTTTTTTCCTCAGTTTTATTATAATGCCTCAAGTGACTTCACAGAGAACTTGATGCTTTGTATTTTCTTATTAATAGTCACTGTGCATAAAATTAGTATAACCTGTAAAGTACAGAAGTATTATAAGAAAATTGAGGCATATGGATTATTTTGGACAGTTTTGGTTTTAACATTTGTTAATATGGCCAAAGTCAACTGGAAATTGTAACACATGTAGTGAAAAACAGTATCTTTTCGCCATTTACAATCCATGTCACTTAGGATAAATTTGCAAAGAGGAAATATATTTTCTGAGTGCATGTTGATTTTTCCTGGGTTGTCATGCAAAATTAATTCAGATTTTTTTTTTTGGGGGGCTAGAAATACTTTCAGGTAATGTGGTCATTCGAAAACTATCTTTTTTATATACAAATAAAATCTTGTTTCTAGATCCTGCCTTAGTGTGATTTTTGCAACACTCAGAAACCACAAAGAATGAAGGATGTAACAGAGGAGCAAATGATAAATAATTTTCTTCCCTATAGTTTAAAATAAA